>NW_028161844.1:0-11550 GCF_964263955.1 Coregonus lavaretus
TGTGTTCTGAGTAGCTGGTGCCAAATAACATCATTCTCTCAGCCACATGTTTTCAGACTGACATTTACTATGATTTATTCAGAACCGTTTGATTAAATTCACAAAAAAACAGAATATTCATCCTGCATCGATTAGAGCCTGTAATATAATCTAGAGGTTTGATTCACTCTATTTTCTTATTAGAGATCAATACTGGAACTCTGCAGGGAGACGCAGGGAGGAGGATAGACTATTGTTTGGGATTGCGTCATCCTACAGTAGTGGTGTGTGTGTGTGTGTGTGTGTGTGTCTGTGTGTGTGTGTGTGTGTGTGTGTGTGTGTTACAGTACTGCTGTCTGGCTCAGGGAGGGAGGTGTAGTTCTTACAGTATCCTGTAGGAGGCAGTCTGACACAGACATTCCCTTATGCTGACGATGCACCACGGCACAGATCAACACAGCGCCACACCACAGATCAACGCAGCAGCACACCACAGATCAACACAGCACCACACCACAGATCAACACAGCAGCACACCACAGATCAACACAGCACCACACCACAGATCAACACAGCACCACACCACAGATCATCACAGCACCAGACCACAGATCATCACAGCGCCACACCACAGATCATCACAGCACCACACCACAGATCATCACAGCGCCACACCACAGATCAACGCAGCGCCACACCACAGATCAACACAGCACCATACCACAGATCAACACAGCACCACACCACAGATCAACACAGCACCACACCACAGATCAACACAGCGCCACACCACAGATCAACACAGCACCACACCACAGATCAACACAGCAGCACGGCACAGATCAACACAGCACCATACCACAGATCAACACAGCACCACACCACAGATCAACACAGCACCACACCACAGATCAACACAGCACCACACCACAGATCATCACAGCACCACACCACAGCACCACACCACAGATCAACGCAGCGCCACACCACAGATCAACACAGCACCACACCACAGATCATCACAGCACCACACCACAGATCAACACAGCACCACACCACAGATCATCACAGCACCACACCACAGATCACCACAGCACCACACCACAGATCAACACAGCACCACACCACAGATCATCACAGCACCACACCACAGATCACCACAGCAGCACACCACAGATCAACACAGCGCCACACCACAGATCATCACAGCACCATACCACAGATCAACACAGCACCACACCACAGATCAACACAGCACCACACCACAGATCAACACAGCACCACACCACAGATCAACACAGCACCACACCACAGATCAACACAGCACCACACCACAGATCAACACAGCGCCACACCACAGATCAACACAGCACCACACCACAGATCAACACAGCACCACACCACAGATCAACACAGCTCTCCCTCCCTCCCTCCCTCCCTCGGTCTCTCTGTCTCTCTGTCTCTTAATCTCGCTCCTTCCTCCCTCCCTCCCTCCCTCCCTCCCTCCCTCCCTCCCTCCCTCCCTCCCTCCCTCCCTCCCTCCCTCCCTCCCTTCCTCCCTCCCTCCCTCCCTCCCTCCCTCCCTCCCTCCCTCTTCCTCAGTGGTGAGTATCCATCTGTGTGATGCCCTGATTTAGGGAAAAAGGATGGTTTCTGTGACGCAGTTACACACTACACACTACACACTACACTACACTACACTACACTACACTACACACACACACTACACACTACACTACACTACACTACACTACACTACACACACACACACGTTACACACTGCGTTGTCGTCGATGGAAGATTTGCCTGTTGCCATGTTCCCGTGTCCTTTGCACAGTCTGTGTGACTGACAGGAGAGGAGAGAGACGACGTTAACACAATGTTAACCTCACAGAACACAGTGCCAGGTGTGTGTCTGTGTGTCTGTGTGTCTGTGTGTCTGTCTGTCTGTGTGTCTGTGTGTCTGTCTGTCTGTGTGTGTGTCTGTGTGTCTGTGTGTCTGTGTGTCTGTCTGTCTGTGTGTGTGTGTGTCTGTGTGTCTGTGTGTCTGTGTGTCTGTCTGTGTGTGTGTCTGTGTGTCTGTCTGTCTGTGTGTCTGTCTGTCTGTGTGTCTGTGTGTCTGTGTGTCTGTGTGTCTGTGTGTCTGTCTGTGTGTGTGTCTGTGTGTCTGTCTGTGTGTCTGTGTGTCTGTGTGTCTGTGTGTCTGTGTGTCTGTGTGTCTGTGTGTCTGTCTGTCTGTGTGTCTGTGTGTCTGTGTGTCTGTGTGTCTGTGTGTCTGTGTGTCTGTGTGTCTGTGTGTCTGTGTGTCTGTCTGTGTGTCTGTGTGTGTGTCTGTGTGTCTGTGTGTGTGTCTGTGTGTCTGTGTGTCTGTGTGTCTGTGTGTCTGTGTGTCTGTGTGTCTGTGTGTCTGTGTGTCTGTGTGTCTGTCTGTGTGTCTGTGTGTCTGTGTGTGTGTCTGTGTGTCTGTGTGTCTGTGTGTGTGTCTGTCTCTGTGTCTGTGTGTCTGTGTGTCTGTGTGTCTGTGTGTCTGTCTGTCTGTCTGTGTGTCTGTGTGTCTGTGTGTCTGTGTGTCTGTGTGTCTGTCTGTGTGTCTGTGTGTCTGTGTGTCTGTGTGTCTGTGTATCTGTGTGTCTGTGAGTCTGTGTGTCTATGTGTCTGTGTGTCTGTCTGTCTCTGTGTCTGTGTGTCTGTGTGTCTGTGTGTCTGTGTGTCTGTCTGTCTGTCTGTGTGTCTGTGTGTCTGTCTGTCTGTGTGTCTGTGTGTCTGTGTGTCTGTGTGTCTGTGTGTCTGTGTGTCTGTGTATCTGTGTGTCTGTGAGTCTGTGTGTCTATGTGTCTGTGTGTCTGTCTGTCTCTGTGTCTGTGTGTCTGTGTGTCTGTGTGTCTGTGTGTCTGTCTGTCTGTCTGTGTGTCTGTGTGTCTGTGTGTCTGTGTGTCTGTGTGTCTGTCTGTGTGTCTGTGTGTCTGTGTGTCTGTGTGTCTGTGTATCTGTGTGTCTGTGTGTCTGTGTGTCTGTGTGTCTGTGTGTCCGTGTGTCCGTGTGTCCGTGTGTCCGTGTGTCCGTGTGTCTGTGTGTCTGTGTGTCTGTCTGTGTGTCTGTGTGTCTGTGTGTCTGTGTGTCTGTGTGTCTGCGTCAACAAGCTCTCTCAGTCTCCCCCCCCATTAATTAGAAGTTCTATCCACGTTTCTCCAAAACATCAAAGTGTTCGTTGACACCCGCCTATCACTTTTCAACAGTATTGAACACGGCACCTTCAGATCCTGAGTCCGCTGATAACCTATGCCCATTCACCAACCCCGTCCACAACGCCTCTGGCAAAAACCAAACCTACTGTACTTTGTGTACCCCTAGTGGGCGGTTTTGTCTTGCTTTGATTTATACAATAATTCCGACTTGGTTAAGTAATTTTAAAAAAGGCATTCATTCCGATTGGTTATTCATTAAATTCGGGCATTAATTACGCTTTGTTAGGGTTAAGGTTAATAATTTGGGATTTGGGTTAATAAAATTCAGGCGATCATTCCGACTGTTTATGTTATGAAAAAAAAACAACTCCACGGTTTAGTAATGAAGACTGGCTTTGGCTAACTGATGGGATGGAGGGTGCAGTGGACTAAGCTGGCCTGGGTTCAATCCCAGCTCCAGACACTTGTGTTTTGTGTTTGGATCACACACCTCTTTGTTTTGTGTGTGTTGAAGGGTCAGTATCTCACAGTGGAAGCTGTCCATTGTGTTGAAGGGACATTATCTCACATTGGAGCTGTCTATGGTGTTGAAGGGACAGTATCTTACAGTGGAAGCTGTCCATGGTGTTGAAGGGACAGTATCTCACAGTGGAGCTGTCCATGGTGTTGAAGGGTCAGTATCTCACAGTGGAAGCTGTCCATGGTGTTGAAGGGACAGCATGTCACAGTGGAGCTGTCCATGGTGTTGAAGGGTCAGTATGTAACAGTGGAGCTGTCCATGGTGTTGAAGGGTCAGTATGTCACAGTGGAAGCTGTCCACGGTGTTGAAAGGACAGTATCTCACAGTGGAGCTGTCCATGGTGTTGAAGGGACAGTATCTCACAGTGGAAGCTGTCCATGGTGTTGAAGGGCCAGTATCTCACAGTGGAAGCTGTCCATGGTGTTGAAGGGTCAGTATCTCACAGTGGAGCTGTCCATGGTGTTGAAGGGTCAGTATCTCACAGTGGAGCTGTCCATTGTGTTGAGGGACATTATCTCACATTGGAGCTGTCCATGGTGTTGAAGGGTCAGTATCTCACAGTGGAAGCTGTCCACGGTGTTGAAGGGACAGTATCTCACAGTGGAAGCTGTCCATGGTGTTGAAGGGACAGTATCTCACAGTGGAAGCTGTCCATGGTGTTGAAGGGACAGTATCTCACAGTGGAAGCTGTCCACGGTGTTGAAGGGACAGTATCTCACAGTGGAAGCTGTCCATGGTGTTGAAGGGACAGTATCTCACAGTGGAAGCTGTCAATGGTGTTGAAGGGACAGTATCTCACAGTGGAAGCTGTCCACGGTGTTGAAGGGACAGTATCTCACAGTGGAAGCTGTCCACGGTGTTGAAGGGACAGTATCTCACAGTGGAAGCTGTCCATGGTGTTGAAGGGACAGTATCTCACAGTGGAAGCTGTCCACGGTGTTGAAGGGATATTAAGTTACCGTAGAGCTTTCCATGTTACTGAGGTGGCTGAGTGACTCAGTGTGAGCTTTACAAAACAGGGCTGTGGGCAGCTGAGCAAAATGTAGAAGACAACTAAACCTATCTTGCTTCCACTCCCCCCTCTCTACCTTCTCTTCTTCTGTATCTAAAGCCACTTTCTATCACTCTAAATTAGGGGCCCCGTGTAGCTCAGTTGGTAGAGCATGGCCTTTGCAACGCCAGGGGTTGTGGGTTTGATTCTCATGGGGGGGGGGGGGGGCAGTATGAAAAATGTATGCACTCACTAACTGTAAGTCGCTCTGGATAAGAGCGTCTGCTAAATGACTAAAATGTAAATGTGTTTTTTCAAGCTTCTGCCTCTAACCCTAGGAAACTATTTTCCACCTCCCTCCTTAATCCTCCACCCCTCCTCCCTCTCTGCAGACGACTTTGTCAGCCACTTTGAATAGATGGTTTGACGACATATTCTCCTCATTCACTCAGCCTATTGAGTGCACTGGTCCCACTCACACAGAACGACCCTACGCCTTGACCTCTTTTTCCCCTCTCTCTCCAGATGACATCCTGTGACTAGTGAGGTCTGGCCGCCAGATAACATGCCTGCTTGATCTCATCCCCTCCTCCTTCTCCAGACCTTCTCTGGAGATCTTCTCCCATTCCTCACTTCCCTCATCAACTCATCCCTGATCACTGGATAAGCCCTCTCGGACTTCAAAATGGCCAGTCGCTCCCCTCCTGAAGAAACTAACACTCGACTCCTCTGACGTCTAAAACTACAGACCTGTATCCCATCTTTCTTTTCTTTCCAAAACACTTGAGCGTGCTGTCTCTGAACAACTCTCTCATTATCTTTCTCAGAATGATCTTCTTGACCCTAACCAGTCAGGCTTCAAGACGGATCACTCAACCGAGACTGCTCTTCTCTGTGTCACGGAGGCTCTCCACACTGTGAAAGCTGACTCTCTCTCCTCTGTTTTCATCTTCCTAGATCTATCAGCTGCCTTCGACACCGTGAACCATCAGATCCTCCTCTCCACCCTCTCAGGGCTGGGTGTCTCAGGCTCTGCACACTCTTGGACTGCATCCTACCTGGCAGGCCACTCCTACCAGGTGACGTGGAGAGGATCTGTGTCTGCACCACGTACTCTCACTACTGGTGTCCCCCAGGGCTCGCTTCTAGGCCCTCTCCTCTTCTCTATTTTCTGAAATGTAATTTTAAAACATACAATCTACCTGCAGTGAAGCCGCTCAACATTACATTACATTCAGTCATCCAGCAGAAACTCCCATCCAGAGCGACCCACAGGAGCAACCAGGGTCAAAGCGCCCCCGCCCAAAGGTACAAGGACATATCTCCCACCCAGTCGAATCGGGGACCCAAATCAACCCTACCCTACCCAACCCACCCCAAACCAACCCAACCCAACCCAACCCTCCCCAACCCAACCCAACCCTCCCCAACCTTACCCTCCCCCACCCAACCCCACCCAACCCAACCCTACCCAACACAACCCAACACTCCCCAACCCAACCCAACCCAACTCTCCCCAACCCTACCCTACCCTACCCTACCCTACCCTCCCCAGCCAAACCCAACCCTCCCCTCCCCAACCCTACCCTCCCCAACACAACTCTACCCAACCCTACCCTACACTCCCCAACCCAACCCTCCCCAACCCTACCCTACCCTCCCCAAACCAACCCTCCCCAACCCTACCCTACCCTCCCCAAACCAACCCTCCGCAACCCTCCCCAACCCTACCCTACCCAACCCTGCCCTGAGACAATATGTGATTGGTAACAGTATGAAGCCTGCATACTGTATGCCACCTGTGTTTGTACGTCTATGTGTAGGTGTGTGTGTTTCTGTGTTGGTACGTATATGTGTAGGTGTGTCTGTGTCTGTGCCTTTGTGTATCTGTGCATGTTGTGAGTGAGTGTGTGTAAAATGGTCAATGAGGGTTTAATAAACGGAGACTTGGGGTCCATTTCCTGTGAAAGGACAAACAAATAGACTGGGTGACTAATGACCATGTAGCTGAGGACTGCCACTTCTACTGCTACTACTGACTAATGACCACGTAGCTGAGGACTGCCACTGCTACTGCTGCTACTGACTAATGACCACGTAGCTGAGGACTGCCACTTCTACTGCTGCTACTGACTAATGACCACATAGCTGAGGACTGCCACTTCTACTGCTGCTACTGACTAATGACCACATAGCTGAGGACTGCCACTGCTACTGCTGCTACTGACTAATGACCACGTAGCTGAGGACTGCCACTTCTACTGCTGCTACTGACTAATGACCATGTAGCTGAGGACTGCCACTGCTACTGCTGCTACTGACTAATGACCATGTAGCTGAGGACTGCCACTGCTACTGCTGCTACTGACTAATGACCACGTAGCTGAGGACTGCCACTGCTACTGCTGCTACTGACTAATGACCACGTAGCTGAGGACTGCCACTTCTACTGCTGCTACTGACTAATGACCATGTAGCTGAGGACTGCCACTGCTGCTACTGCTACTGACTAATGACCACGTAGCTGAGGACTGCCACTTCTACTGCTGCTACTGACTAATGACCATGTAGCTGAGGACTGCCACTTCTACTGCTGCTACTGACTAATGACCACGTAGCTGAGGACTGCCACTGCTACTGCTGCTACTGACTAATGACCACGTAGCTGAGGACTGCCACTTCTACTGCTGCTACTGACTAATGACCACGTAGCTGAGGACTGCCACTTCTACTGCTGCTACTGACTAATGACCACGTAGCTGAGGACTGCCACTGCTACTGCTGCTACTGACTAATGACCATGTAGCTGAGGACTGCCACTGCTGCTACTGCTACTGATTAATGACCATGTAGCTGAGGACTGCCACTGCTACTGCTGCTACTCACTAATGACCATGTAGCTGAGGACTGCCACTGCTACTGCTGCTACTGACTAATGACCACGTAGCTAAGGACTGCCACTGCTACTGCTGCTACTGACTAATGACCACGTAGCTGAGGACTGCCACTTCTACTGCTGCTACTGACTAATGACAATGTAGCTGAGGACTGCGACTGCTGCTACTGCTACTGATTAATGACCACGTAGCTGAGGACTGCCACTGCAACTGCTGCTACTGACTAATGACCACGTAGCTGAGGACTGCCACTTCTACTGCTGCTACTGACTAATGACCACATAGCTGAGGACTGCCACTTCTACTGCTGCTACTGACTAATGACCACATAGCTGAGGACTGCCACTGCTACTGCTGCTACTGACTAATGACCACGTAGCTGAGGACTGCCACTTCTACTGCTGCTACTGACTAATGACCATGTAGCTGAGGACTGCCACTGCTACTGCTGCTACTGACTAATGACCACGTAGCTGAGGACTGCCACTTCTACTGCTGCTACTGACTAATGACCACATAGCTGAGGACTGCCACTTCTACTGCTGCTACTGACTAATGACCACATAGCTGAGGACTGCCACTGCTACTGCTGCTACTGACTAATGACCACGTAGCTGAGGACTGCCACTTCTACTGCTGCTACTGACTAATGACCATGTAGCTGAGGACTGCCACTGCTACTGCTGCTACTGACTAATGACCACGTAGCTGAGGACTGCCACTTCTACTGCTGCTACTGACTAATGACCACATAGCTGAGGACTGCCACTTCTACTGCTGCTACTGACTAATGACCACATAGCTGAGGACTGCCACTGCTACTGCTGCTACTGACTAATGACCACGTAGCTGAGGACTGCCACTTCTACTGCTGCTACTGACTAATGACCATGTAGCTGAGGACTGCCACTGCTACTGCTGCTACTGACTAATGACCATGTAGCTGAGGACTGCCACTGCTACTGCTGCTACTGACTAATGACCACGTAGCTGAGGACTGCCACTGCTACTGCTGCTACTGACTAATGACCACGTAGCTGAGGACTGCCACTTCTACTGCTGCTACTGACTAATGACCATGTAGCTGAGGACTGCCACTGCTGCTACTGCTACTGACTAATGACCACGTAGCTGAGGACTGCCACTTCTACTGCTGCTACTGACTAATGACCATGTAGCTGAGGACTGCCACTTCTACTGCTGCTACTGACTAATGACCACGTAGCTGAGGACTGCCACTGCTACTGCTGCTACTGACTAATGACCACGTAGCTGAGGACTGCCACTTCTACTGCTGCTACTGACTAATGACCACGTAGCTGAGGACTGCCACTTCTACTGCTGCTACTGACTAATGACCACGTAGCTGAGGACTGCCACTGCTACTGCTGCTACTGACTAATGACCATGTAGCTGAGGACTGCCACTGCTGCTACTGCTACTGATTAATGACCACGTAGCTGAGGACTGCCACTGCTACTGCTGCTACTGACTAATGACCACGTAGCTGAGGACTGCCACTTCTACTGCTGCTACTGACTAATGACCACGTAGCTGAGGACTGCCACTGCTACTGCTGCTACTCACTAATGACCATGTAGCTGAGGACTGCCACTGCTACTGCTGCTACTGACTAATGACCACGTAGCTAAGGACTGCCACTGCTACTGCTGCTACTGACTAATGACCACGTAGCTGAGGACTGCCACTTCTACTGCTGCTACTGACTAATGACAATGTAGCTGAGGACTGCGACTGCTGCTACTGCTACTGATTAATGACCACGTAGCTGAGGACTGCCACTGCTACTGCTGCTACTGACTAATGACCATGTAGCTGAGGACTGCCACTGCTACTGCTGCTACTGATTAATGACCACGTAGCTGAGGACTGCCACTGCTACTGCTGCTACTGACTAATGACCACGTAGCTGAGGACTGCCACTTCTACTGCTGCTACTGACTAATGACCATGTAGCTGAGGACTGCCACTGCTACTGCTGCTACTGACTAATGACCATGTAGCTGAGGACTGCCACTGCTACTGCTGCTACTGACTAATGACCATGTAGCTGAGGACTGCCACTGCTACTGCTGCTACTGACTAATGACCATGTAGCTGAGGACTGCCACTGCTACTGCTGCTACTGACTAATGACCACGTAGCTGAGGACTGCCACTTCTACTGCTGCTACTGACTAATGACAATGTAGCTGAGGACTGCGACTGCTGCTACTGCTACTGATTAATGACCACGTAGCTGAGGACTGCCACTGCTACTGCTGCTACTGACTAATGACCACGTAGCTGAGGACTGCCACTGCTACTGCTGCTACTGCTTATTGTTACTGCCTCCCTCTGTGTGCAAGAGCTTTCCAATGTGGCTCACATTACATCTCCCTTCTATAATAATATCTAGTTGTTTTTCCGTAACTGTGTTACTCGTATTAATTCCTTGGATACCATGTGTACAGGACACACATGGTATGCATCATCCAATGAAATGCTTGCCGCAGGTTCCTTCCAGGACAATGCAACAACAATAAGAAAATATTAAAAGATATGAATACCAACACAAAGTAAATGTGTGTGTGTGTGTGTGTGTGGGTGTGTGTGTGTGTGTGTGTGTGTGTTAGCAGTTATAATGAGCAGCCTAAGGGAGAGTGTGTGTGAGTGTGTGTATGTGTGTGTGTGGGGGTGTGTGTGTGTGTGTGTGTGTGTGTGTGTGTTAGCAGTGATGATGAGAAGCCTGAGGGAGAGTGTGTGTGAGTGGGTGACAGAAGAGGCCTGTGTGAAGCCTTAGTGTTATCATGCTAACTATATACGCGGCCAAACGTATAATATTCTCACGTGCAATCCCATAAATATAGTCCATGGCTTGCTGTTCTATCACGCAAACCTTCCACACACCAATGGGTTGATAGGCTGTCGTTTACGGACTGGAGTTGTGAAGGGTGTAGAGTGAAGAGAAGCCTTGTTCAATTCCACTGGATGAAGTGATGTATTCCTCTTGACTGACATGCTACTGGAAACACAAAGGACTGTGTAGACCTGTGTAGCACTTCTCCTTCTTCTTCTTCTTCTTCTTCTTCTTCTTCTTCTTCTTCTTCTTCTTCTTCTTCTTCTTCTTCTTCTTCTTCTTCTTCTTCTTCTTCTTCTTCTTCTTCTCCTTCGCCTCCTTCTCCTCCTTCTTCTTCTCCTCCTCCTCCTCCTCCTCCTCCTCCTTCTTCTTCTTCTTCTTCTTCTTCTTCTTCTTCTTTCTTCTTCTTCTTCTTCTTCTTCTTCTTCTTCTTCTTCTTCTTCTTCTTCTTCTTCTTCTTCTTCTTCTTCTTCTTCTTCTTCTTCTTCTTCTTCTTCTTCCTCCTCTTCTTCTTCTTCTATGACATGCCAGTCGAGTGGTGTCTCTGGTTCTTCATACTACATGCTACATGCATCATACGAACATGCTAAATGATTCATACTAACATGCTTCATACTAACATGCTACATGTTTCATACTAACATGTTACATGTTTCATACTAACATGCTACATGCTTCATAGTACATGCTACATGTAACACTGAGACGGGGACAGACAGAGACAGAAACAGACTTAGCTAAAACTTCAAAAACAATAAACTTTGGAGAGGACTCATTTCTCTGCTTCAAACTTCCCCTCTTTCTCTCTTGCGCTTTGTCTCCTGTCTCTGTCTGAACAGACGAACTGAATGTTTAATGTCCCCTCTCTCTCTGTGTCTCTCTTCGTCTTTCTCCATCTCTCCGTCTATGTCAGGGTAAAAATACACAGCAGCCTAACGTCGTGGTAACGTCAGCAGCACTACGAAAATAAAATACACAATTCAGGAAGGCCGAGGAATGAACATAATGGAAAGAGTGAGAGAGACAGAAAGATAGAGAGAGGAGGGGGGGAGAGAGAGAGAGAGATGGAGAGAGGTAGAGATGAGGAGAGAGAGAGAGAGAGAGAGAGACAGAGAGAGA
>NW_028161843.1:0-198119 GCF_964263955.1 Coregonus lavaretus
CTAGTTCATAAAATGTTTCCAGCATAATTCCAGTAGGCCAGCGCAGTACAGCTCACCTCAGTTTGGTTCGGTTCAGTAGAATAGAGGATATAAGACAAAGCTGTGCTGACTAACACTTTCAATAGACGCCATACTTACAGTACATTGATACACAATAATCTGCAACATATTGAGGCCAAAGGCAAATCAGGAGAATGGGCTGATCCATGCCATTGCATGTCTATCCTACTACAGTAGACATGTAACCATAGAGATTAAGCTGACCCATGAGGGGAGAGAGGCTGCGTCTGAAGTGGCACCCTTTTCCCTATTTAGTGCACTATATATGTCCAGGGTTCTGGTCAAAAGTAGTGCACTGTATATGGAATAGGGTGCCATTTGGGACACAGAAAGAGTCTTTGGCACTGAAAGGTTATGTATCTGATTTCTCTTTATGCATTGACACATTTAACACCTTGCTAGACGCCATTGGTGATCTATGGGACTGGGTCATTACTTGGCTAATCAATTACCCTTTTCTTGTCTACCTCCGTTCACGTGTCTGTGCATTCTAATCTACACTCAGTCCTCCATTCACCCATATAACTCTCTCTACGCATGTTAGTTTTTTATCATCAAGACAACCATCAATGTTAGCTCTATCATCAAGACAACCATCAATATGTTAGTTCTATCTTCAAGACAACCATCAATGTTAGTTCTATCATCAAGACAACCATCAATGTTAGCTCTATCATCAAGACAACCATCAATGTTAGCTCTATCATCAAGACAACCATCAATATGTTAGTTCTATCTTCAAGACAATCATCAATGTTAGTTCTATCATCAAGACAACCATCAATGTTAGTTCTATCATCAAGACAACCATCAATGTTAGTTCTATCATCAAGACAACCATCAATGTTAGTTATATCATCAAGAAAACCATCAATTTGTTAGTTCTATCATCAAGACAACCATCAATATTAGTTATATCATCAAGACAACCATCAATGTTAGTTCTATCATCAAGACAACCATCAATGTTAGTTATATCATCAAGACAACCATCAATATGTTAGTTCTATCATCAAGACAACCATCAATATGTTAGTTCTATCATCAAGACAATCAACAATATGTTAGTTCTATCATCAAGACAACCATCAATGTTAGTTCTATCATCAAGACAATCATCAATGTTAGTTTTATCATCAAGACAACCATCAATATGTTAGTTTTATCATCAAGACAACCATCAATATGTTAGTTCTATCATCAAGACAATCAGTCCAAGTGGTTGTCTCGGTAACACTGTGTAGCCTAGCCTACTCATTCTCAGAACATCTTTTGAGAGAAGCTAGATTAGTACATAACTTCTATTCCCTAATGACACAAACCTGTACAGATCATTTTAAAACACTGATTCATCAGTACAAAAGGAAGATGGTTCAATCAAATCACTGAGCAGTTTCCTCTAAGAGAGAGAAAATTCCGCAATTCAATTTTTCGGGAACATTGAGGAAATAGATGAAAGGATGGAAAACCGGTCTTGGTGTGTTTGTGTTGGTGTGTTTGTGTTGGTGTGTTTGTTTGTGTGTGTGTTTGTGTGGGTTTGTGTGTATGTTTGCATGTGTGTTTGCGTGTGTGTGTGTTTGTGCATGTGTGTGTGTTTGTGTGTGTGTGTGTTTGCGAGTGTGTGTGTTTGTGTGTGTTTGTGTCTGTGTTTGTGTGGGTGTTTGCGTGTGTTTGCGCGTTTGTGTTTGCATGTGTGTGTGTTTGCATGTGTGTGTGTGTGTTTGTGTGTGTGTGTGTGTCGTGCTGCAGTAGCCCCAGTCACCTCCAGTCATAATGGGGTGTTCAGAGAGAGATTAGAAAAATGGTGAGGGGTGAGGAGGAGGGAGTGTGAAATGTTTGAATGGTAATAGTAATGTGAGGGAGGGAGGGGGGTTGATCTCCTCCTGAGATAGCTGTCTGTCTGTCTGTCATGGTCGAGGTGGAGGAAAGAGAGGGAGAGGAGGAGAGAGAGAGGGAAATTCTCTGGAGTGCAGAAGAGCAGATGGAAACGGGTAACACACAAGTCAGAGCCTTTTTCCATGATCCAGCTCCACTCGCTCAAGGCACTGAAACGGAAGGGGTCCCTCAGAGTGGAGTGTCACCAAGTCAAAGTGTCCCTCGGTGGCTTGTCCCCTCAGCAGTAATGTCCTTCATTAATCCCATCCTGTCCCCTGCTCTCTCTCTCTCTCCGTGAGAGAGGAGCTGAGGTCCTATGACTGCAGAGAAACTGACAGAGGTCAAGGCTCATAGTCACACTACAGTGTGTCAGGTGTGCAGTCCAGTCACTCACTCAGCTCTCTCTACTCCACTCTCAGACTTGCTTCATGGAGAAAAACATGGGGGAAATGCCATTATGTCCCTTTTCCACTGCAGGGAGTAACACCGGTGCTTGACCTAAAAACTCAGACTTTTGTGTTACCAATGGCTGAGGCAGAGAGACATTGTTTCCTTTGGTTCCTTTATGTCTCCATGTGGAATATTCTCCTCCTTGGTCTGTATTCCACCATCTAGAATAGTAGTATTTTCTGTGCCTCAGAAAGGCACAGACATTGACCTACTACTGTAATACTGAAGGGACTGGTCACACTGGTCTAGTGTAATTGTGGGGATGTGTGATTTCTTTGTTCCATACATTACTCCTTGTGTCCTTACACTGGAAAAAGTCCACAGGTTCTATACATACTCTTTCGGTCCAGCAGAATGTCTTTCTTGTTATGCGCACACACACATAAGCTTGCACACAAACACACATACTCTCTCTCTCTCTGCCAGTAAGATCCTGGTGGACTCAGGTTCCACTCTCCCGTTGCGTAAAAAAACCCCAACACATTGCTGCGGTGTCACAGGACGAGTGAATGACGCGGGGCACTGACGCGGGTGCACTCCTCTTTCGACCCGGTGTCGAGTTGCCGTCGCTGGCCCACTTTTCCCCGGTCGGACGGCCTGTCACCTGTCCTGGCCGGGAGGAATGCCGCGACTGACGCGGCCGGTGACGGCAGCACTGACTCCGGCAGCAGCTCGGCATAGCGGGTCAAGTGTCTGTGAGAGGCTCGTTTGTCAGTGTGTGTGAAGGGGTCTCAGGGTGTTTGTGTGTGCGTGTGTCTTCTGAGAGGTTGTTTTGACACTGGACACCTGCTGTCTGACGGTAAAAGTGCGTGTGTGTGAGGAGGTGCTGAACCCGCGTGCAAGACCCATCCATCTCCCTCTCTCTGTCTCTCTCCTCAGAGTTCCATAGGTACTTCAGAGTCCCGTCCGCTCGTCTGTCCGTCCCACTGTCCGTGAACCCTGAGCCCTCATCCTCGCCACACCTCTTCCTGAGTCCTCAACCTCCTCCTTGCCACACCTCTTCCTGAGTCCTCGACCTCCTCCTCTCCACACCTCTTCCTGAGTCCTCGACCTCCTCCTCTCAACACCTCTTCCTGAGTCCTCCTCATCTCCACACCTCTTCCTGAGTCCTCGACCTCCTCATCTCCTCCTGAGCTATGAGCTGAGCCAAGAGCAGCCAGGCTCCATAAAGACTAGGGAGGTCTGGTGGTGGTGGAGGGCTGGTGGTGGTGGCTAGCCCACCCTCCAGCGGTGCTCCCTTCCTGGGGCTTCTCTCCTCTCTCATGTCCCTGTGTCGTCTGAATATCCCAGGCTCCAGACGTTCCTCACAAGGGGCACTGCTCCGAGGTGAACGAGCTCCCTCCTCCGGCTCCTGTGGCCCTCTCTGTCTGTTTCCTCTTCTTTCTCTTGTGGACCATCCAGCAGGCGGTGGCGGTCAGCGTCAGCACCAGGCCGGCTATAAGCAACACTACCGTCACCACTTTGGTCAGGGGCAGGTCGTTATATGTGCAAGTGACAGCCGTGCCCGACACGCCGATCACCAACGAGATGATGCCAAAGGGGAAGATGCAGCGGTACCAGGACTTCTCCATGCCGCCCGTGGCCTGGGAAAGGCGCTCCAGGCTGGATAGGACCTCCGGGACTTTAGGACCCTGGGCTTCCAGCTGGCTCAGGGCCTGGTTGTCCTGTCCAGGGGCCGGTGCTCCTGGGGGCTGGGGTGGAGGCTGGCAGGCCAGGTTGCCAGTGGTGCAGCCCATCCTAGCGGACGAACCCAGCCTTCCGCAGGGGGATAGGAGGTGGAGGTTGGAGGTGCAGACCAGGCAGCAGATCCTCCTGGTGCTGCCTCTGCCTCGGCTATCTTCTCCTGAGTAGTAGTCAGCACTGGCCTGGAGCAAGAAATCGAGACAACCAGAGGAGGTTTCTCTGTCTCAGAGCACAGAGGAGACAGGGAGGAAGAGCCAGAGTGGGAGGTATTGTGAGGTTTTGGTCAGAAAGCGCAGAAATTCTACTCACACTCTCCCTGTCTCTCCCTCTGAGTCTCTTTTGCTGCGTGTGCCCTGCTTGCTGCTGATTCTCCGGCAGCACATTGTACACTCTGCTGCGGGACTGTGGGGAGATATATAAGGGCCCAGCGGAGGGGGTAGAGCCAGGGAGGGAAAGTGGGTGGACCAAAGCCTCCGATTGGCCGCAGCACATGTGATGTCAAAGTCCGGGGCAGGGAGGAATGGGGAGTGGTGGGAGAACAGGAAGTGGGAAGAGAGACGAGGAAGGGGGAAGGGAGAAGAGGAGAAGAACAATTTAACTGCTCCCTCTCCGTCTCGTCATCCTCCCTCTCCTTTATTCTGTTTTTCACCTCCATGCGGTAGAGAGTTAAAGTCTCCCCTGGAGAATAGATGAAACAACTACTGCTACCTTTTCTGCAGGGAGGGGAGCACGATTTTGCCAGCAATCAAATATAGAAAAGATACAAGCACAATGGGAATAGATTCCCTAAATCACTGGAGGTAGAGCTAGCGTTTCTTTTATCAAAGAGTAGAGAGAGGAAGGGAGTGTTTGGAGCATCTGCCACCTCTCTCTCTCTCTCTCTCTCTCTCTCTCTCTCTCTCTCTCTCTCTCTCTCTCTCTCTCTCTCTCTCTCTCTCTCTCTCTCTCTCTCTCTCTCTCTCTCTCTCTCTCTCTCTCTTCTCTCTCTCTCTCTCTCTCTCTCTCTCTCTCTCTCCTCTCTCTCTCTCTCTCTCTCTCTCTCTCTCTCTCTCTCCTCTCTCTCTCTCTCTCTCTCTCTCTCTCTCTCTCTCTCTCTCTCTCCTCTCTCTCTCTCTCTCTCTCTCTCTCTCTCTCTCTCCTCTCCTCTCTCTCTCTCTCTCTCTCTCTCACGCAACGCGCGACATACTAATTATACACCAAAGGCACTCCCACTGCACCCTGCCACAACACAGAGGGACCACACACACACGTGTGCACACAGAGCAGAACCCACGGATGCGCGCAAACACATACACACAGAGTGGAACCCACACACACCCGCCCACGCGCACACACACAGATACTTTTAGAAACACATTCACAGACAGACATACAGTATAGGCACAGACATACAGTCCATACATGCAAACCTATATTTATACCAACAAGATATTACAGTCTGACTTGGTGTCCTGAGGTCCTTGGACAAACGTCTATTTTTGATGAGTAAACTGACTTGTAAAATGTAGGCACACAGAAACAACTCTAGTGTGAAGTGTAGGCATTAATTCCGACTGGGTTAATTAGGGGTTAAGGTTTGGGATAGGGTTAAAACAGAGACAACTCTGACTGGACGGTTGGTGGAGTGGCCATGAACTCTTGCTCTGTAGACTGTGGGTTCAATCCCAGTGCAGGGCTCTTGATTTATTTATTTATTTAATTTTTGGGGCGGTTTTGACAGAGTCTCCTGACGTCCAGCGGACCTGCACAAACGTCGAATTTCGCCTTGGATCTGGAGTGATCCCTCTGATTTACACACAAATGCACACACACACACTCAGCACCCATTCCTCCTCCTCCTCCGCCCACACACACAGCATTCATTCCTCCTCCTTCTCCACCCACACACACACGACGCAACACCCATTCCTCCTCCACCACACACACACACAGCCTCCTGCCAAATGGCTGAATGGAACTAAATGGAATGAAGGCAACGTATGAATGACAGAGAGGCTAATCCCCTCTATACCACCAGGACCAGCCTCTGGAGCCTTCAGCCTCTCTTCAAATCAATTCAATCCAGACAGCTCTGCCTCCCTAAGCCCTCTCCCAGCTCACCTAAACCCAGTTACAGAAAGATGCCTCGCTAGGGACTACTGGTGTGTAAGGCTCTACTGGGATGACATTCTAACCAGTTTGAATGTTGTTTAATTTAGAATGCACGCTCATGGGATGAGTAGAATGGGATGGGATATATTCATTCAACTATGAATATTGCACGCATGATTTTAATGAATGATTAGCACAGATAGTAATTTTGTGTGTGGGTGTGTGCGTGTGTGGGTGTGTGTTCCTTGATATGCAGGAGGAAGGACAGTGTCATTTTAACTAAATTGACCATGTCATGCTAACCAAGAATGTCACGTCTTAAAGCCATCTACAAAGAGCCACGCCATATGGTCCCAGACATCTCATCCATTGTGTACGTGCCTATCTTTGCACAGTGTGCATGTGTGTCTGTGTCGGGGCTGAGAAGGAGGATGAGTGTCCCTGCACAGATGTCCTGCAGTAAGATAGACAGGGGGATCACTGGCTATTGATGTCAGCCATTGATGAGAACCAGTTCATAGACAGGGGGATAACTGGTTACTGATGCCAGCATTGAATGGAACCAGTTCATAGTGTGAGAGAAAAATTAACATGCTTTGATTAACAAATAGTAAGACATTTCTGTTCTACTATTGCTGTGTTTTTGTAAAGGGATGGTTTCTACTCCAGCTCCCTGGAGCTAGTCTAGGCGTGTGGTCAAGGACATGGGTTTTACTCCAGATAAGGGTATCTGGAGCTGACAATTGATTTATGAATGTCTAGGTGATAAAACCAACAGCCACATTCCATTTCATGTTTAGTGGTGTGTGAAAGGGAGATGTCTCCGGTCTGACTGAGCCTGCATTTCATAGACTGAATTGGTGTCTGGTGTCTGTGTGTAAGGTACCAGGACGAGATCTGTTATGAATAGTTGATAAGAACCTTGTCTTGGGGGCCAAACCCTGGTTTGCATACAATGAGAACAGTCTTTATAGCAGATACTGTCTGCTGTGAATTATTCATTTATTTCATACAAATCCTAACCTTTTGACTCATTCCACACATCTGCTGTTTGTCATGTAGACTGAGAGGGTGTATCGTGCTATAAAATATATTTGTATTGTCTGTATGTGAGAGCCTTCGGCATCACAATTCAGAGTGTGGGGTAGACAGCCTCATTATTGCAATAATTAATCGATGTTAAATAAAAATGATTGTTTGAAGAAATGACAAAGTATTTTTCTCACTTGATTATAATTTCCACCACAATAGACAGGGGGATAACTGGTTATGGATGCCAGCCATTGAACAGAACCAGTTCATAGACAGGGGGATAACTGGTTATTGATGTCAGCCATTGATGATAACCAGTTCATAGACAGGGGGATAACTGGTTATTGATGTCAGCCATAGAACAGAACCAGTTCATAGACAGGGGGATAACTGGATATTGATGTCAGCCATTGATGATAACCAGTTCATAGACAGGGGGATAACTGGTTATTGATGTCAGCCATTGAACAGAACCAGTTCCTAGGCAGGGGGATAACTGGTTATTGATGTCAGCCATTGATGATAACCAGTTCATAGACAGGGGGATAACTGGTTATTGATGTCAGCCATTGAACAGAACCAGTTCATAGACAGGGGGATAACTGGTTATGGATGTCAGCCATTGAACAGAACCAGTTCATAGACGGGGGGATAACTGGTTATTGATGTCAGCCATTGAACAGAACCAGTTCATAGACAGGGGGATAACTGGATATTGATGTCAGCCATTGAACAGAACCAGTTCATAGACAGGGGGATAACTGGTTATTGATGTCAGCCATTGATGATAACCAGTTCATAGACAGGGGGATAACTGGTTATGGATGTCAGCCATTGAACAGTACCAGTTCATAGACGGGGGGATAACTGGTTATTGATGTCAGCCATTGAACAGAACCAGTTCATAGACAGGGGGATAACTGGTTATGGATGTCAGCCGTTGAACAGAACCAGTTCATAGACAGGGGGATAACTGGTTATGGATGCCAGCCATTGAACAGAACCAGTTCATAGACAGGGGGATAACTGGTTATTGATGTCAGCCATTGAACAGAACCAGTTCCTAAGCAGGGGGATAACTGGTTATTGATGTCAGCCATTGATGATAACCAGTTCATAGACAGGGGGATAACTGGTTATGGATGTCAGCCATTGAACAGAATCAGTTCATAGACGGGGGGATAACTGGTTATTGATGTCAGCCATTGAACAGAACCAGTTCATAGACAGGGGGATAACTGGATATTGATGTCAGCCATTGAACAGAACCAGTTCATAGACAGGGGGATAACTGGATATTGATGTCAGCCATTGAACAGAACCAGTTCATAGACAGGGGGATAACTGGTTATTGATGTCAGCCATTGATGATAACCAGTTCATAGACAGGGGGATAACTGGATATTGATGTCAGCCATTGAACAGAACCAGTTTATAGACAGGGGGATAACTGGATATTGATGTCAGCCATTGAACAGAACCAGTTCATAGACAGGGGGATAACTGGTTATGGATGTCAGCCATTGAACAGAACCAGTTCATAGACAATAATAATAATAATAATAATAATATGCCATTTAGCAGACACTTTTATCCAAAGCGACTTACAGTCGTGCGTGCATACATTTTTGTGTATGGGTGGTCCCGGGGATCGAACCCACTACCTTGGCGTTACAAGCGCCGTGCTCTACCAGCTGAGCTACAGAGGACCACAGGGGGGGATAACTGGATATTGATGTCAGCCATTGAACAGAACCAGTTAATAGACAGGGGGATAACTGGATATTGATGTCAGCCATTGAACAGAACCAGTTCATAGACAGGGGGATAACTGGTTATTGATGTCAGCCATTGATGATAACCAGTTCATAGACAGGGGGATAACTGTTTATGGATGCCAGCCATTGAACATAACCAGTTCCTAGACAGGGGGATAACTGGTTATTGATGTCAGCCATTGATGATAACCAGTTCATAGACAGGGGGATAACTGGTTATGGATGTCAGCCATTGAACAGTACCAGTTCATAGACGGGGGGATAACTGGTTATTGATGTCAGCCATTGAACAGAACCAGTTCATAGACAGGGGGATAACTGGTTATGGATGTCAGCCGTTGAACAGAACCAGTTCATAGACAGGGGGATAACTGGTTATGGATGCCAGCCATTGAACAGAACCAGTTCATAGACAGGGGGATAACTGGTTATTGATGTCAGCCATTGAACAGAACCAGTTCCTAAGCAGGGGGATAACTGGTTATTGATGTCAGCCATTGATGGTAACCAGTTCATAGACAGGGGGATAACTGGTTATGGATGTCAGCCATTGAACAGAACCAGTTCATAGACGGGGGGATAACTGGTTATTGATGTCAGCCATTGAACAGAACCAGTTCATAGACAGGGGGATAACTGGTTATTGATGTCAGCCATTGAACAGAACCAGTTCATAGACAGGGGGATAACTGGTTATTGATGTCAGCCATTGATGATAACCAGTTCATAGACAGGGGGATAACTGGTTATTGATGTCAGCCATTGAACATAACCAGTTCCTAGACAGGGGGATAACTGGTTATTGATGTCAGCCATTGAACAGAACCAGTTCATAGACAGGGGGATAACTGGATATTGATGTCAGCCATTGAACAGAACCAGTTTATAGACAGGGGGATAACTGGATATTGATGTCAGCCATTGAACAGAACCAGTTCATAGACAGGGGGATAACTGGTTATGGATGCCAGCCGTTGAACAGAACCAGTTCATAGACAGGGGGATAACTGGTTATGGATGTCAGCCATTGAACAGAACCAGTTCATAGACAGGGGGATAACTGGATATTGATGTCAGCCATTGAACAGAACCAGTTCATAGACAGGGGGATAACTGGTTATTGATGTCAGCCATTGAACAGAACCAGTTCATAGACAGGGGGATAACTGGTTATGGATGTCAGCCGTTGAACAGAACCAGTTCATAGACAGGGGGATAACTGGTTATGGATGTCAGCCATTGAACAGAACCAGTTCATAGACAGGGGGATAACTGGTTATGGATGTCAGCCATTGAACAGAACCAGTTCATAGACAGGGGGATAACTGGTTATGGATGCCAGCCATTGAACAGAACCAGTTCATAGACAGGGGGATAACTGGTTATGGATGCCAGCCATTGAACAGAACCAGTTCATAGACAGGGGGATAACTGGTTATGGATGTCAGCCATTGAACAGAAGCCCACCTACATTCTTTACCTGTCATCATGTCTCCCTCATGTCTGGCAGGGAGATTAACTAAATATCCTACCACACTACCAGAGGTGGAGGGTGTCACTCACAACCATAGAAATAAAACTAGGTCTATGGTCACAATAACAGGAGGTGGGTGGCACCTTAATTGGGAGAAGGGGCTCATGGTAACAGCTGGAGCGGAATAAGTGAAATGGTATCAAATACATCAAACACATGGTTTTCATGTGTTTGATGCCATTCTATTCGCGCCGTTCCATCCATTAGTATGAGCCATCCTCCCCTCAGCAGCCTCCACTGGTCACAACAACCTGAAGGGAGTTTACTGAGGGGTCAGGGGACAGTCAATGACCTATTAGTATTATTTATTTACCAAAACTTGTTGTTTCAACAATAACAAACAAAGCAAGAGTTGCTGAATATCTTTTCCTCCATAGTCTGAAAGGAAATAGGAGGTCATGGGAATAGATCTCCCCCACAAAAACACAATGACAAGATTGAACCTTTATTAAGTTGTTCCTCTCTCCCTCCCTGCCTCTCCCTGTCCTCCGGTGAAAAGCTCTCTGTGACAGAGTAAACTGACACACACACACACACACACAGGCAGGGTGGTCAGGGAGGAAATCAAATAATAAACATTGCTGGAGGGGTAATTGATGAAACAGCGTGACTCAACACTAGCTGCCTGCTGTAACGGAATACCAACAGAGAAAGGCATACAGGAGAGGAGGAGAGGAGGGGAAGAGGAGGGGGATGGATGGGGTGAGAAGGGCCAGGGGTGTCAGAGAAGAGCGGGAGGGAGAGAAGGAGTGAAGGAGAAAGAAGGCTCAATGAAAAGCGAGGTGGATTCTTGGTAACGCAGCATGGTTTCTGTGGTTGTGTACTTGGACACTGCCATTTAGAAAGCACTATAGGTTTTGTTCTTCTGTACCCCCATTCAAATGACAGAGGGGACGGACAAATCACGGGAATGTGCCAGGCGGAGAAAGAATAGAGAGTAGAGGACAATTCAATTCAATTCAAACAACTTCAGTTGTCCCCTTAGGGCAATTACTAAAAGGAAAAGCAAGAGGGAGTGAGAGAAAGATAACAGTTGAGTAAGAGGAATATAGAACAGTTACACAGAAAACTTAAAGGTTCATTTATTTTGTTACAATTTTTCCTTTAGTTTATTTATTTTTCTCTTAAAAAAAAAAACAACTCTGCATTGTTGGTTAAGGGCTTGTAAGTAAGCATTTCACAGTAAGGTCTACACTTGTTGTATTCGGCGCATGTGACAAATAACATTTACTTAATTTGATTTGATTTAATTCCACCACTTTTCAAGCTCATTTTCATTATCGCCAGCTCAATTCCAGTTTCTATGTTTTGTAGTAAAAATATATCAAGTTAAAAAGTTCTACCTGATGGCATCAAAAGATAAAACATTTGAAAAACAGTGATTTTCAAACACTGAGATTCGCAGTGACGTAGGGAGCAAGAAAATACACTTAACTGGCTTGAAACTCGTTGCAGGTTTTTAAAAATCACTGTTTTTCTTACTTTTAATCCTACCATGTGATGTCACAGAGAAGCATTTTTTAAGAACTCTTGTCTTTTTAAGAAATAACCGAAACAGCAATAAGCAAGGCATATTAACATGGGAGAGAGGCATAAAGCAATCACTGGTGTTAGGGCGGTAGGTAGCTTAGTGGTAAAGAGCGTTGTGCCGGTAACCGAAAGGTCACTGGTTCTAATCCCCGAGCCGACTACGTGAAAAATCTGTCGATGTGTCCTTGAGCAAGGCACTTAACCCTAATTGCTCCTGTAAGTCGCTCTGGATAAGAGTATCTGCTAAATGTAAAAAAAAAAAAAAATCATAGAAACTTGCTGTTTTCACATATGTTGACACTGGTATGGTGCTGAAAATAATGAATATGAGGTTAAAAAGTGGCGGAATTGCCCTTTATGTAAAGACTAGGAAATTTCTGAAAATTGTTCAGTTGTCTGAAGCATACGTACTACAGTATGTCAGGCGGGTGGGGACACAGGAAGGCTGAGTTGCGTGGGCTTTTTGTTAGCCAATTTTGACTTTGTGGCTGTGCTATCTAGTGGAAACCAGAAGATCCCCATTATGTGCCTACTGAACACCACCCTCATGTCACCATGACTACTGTCCTGCTGTATGTTATTATGTCTCTTTGTCTCTTTCTGCTCACCCCAGCTGACATCCCTCTGAGTAGCTTTCCATGGAACCTGTTCCCCTGGTGACTCAGTCACCCTGGAGGAGTGTGTGTGTGTTGTGTGTCTGTGTGCGGGCTGGTGTGGCAGAGCGCACACACCCACGGCCCGCTGTGTAAACCCGGTGCCACCTGTCACCCAGTCTGGACCAGCTTGTGCCATCCTCACGTCATTTGACTGTGGGTAGACTGGGCACGCATTGAATTGGCCCTTTTTGTCCTCTATAGGCCCCCCTACCTCTCACACCCACCTTCATAATCTCTCATATCGCATCAGTGTTTGACATCAGTGTTTGACAGACCCATCAATTCATATTCTATCACAACAGATCCTAGGATCAGAAGGGTAGAATAATAGATGTGGTCATGCCAGACCCATACATGCTGTATAAATCTATGCCATAAGCAGACAGGATAGGAAATTCCGTCAAAATGTATGAAACAGCAGACAGAGGCTATTCCTCTTAGATTGGGCATGGAAACTGGCAAGTCAAAGAACAGATCTAAATCATTTATCAGGTTTGTCCCTATGACTAAAAGACATGGAGATGAACACAGATAGCTGGTCCCTTGGGCCTACCCTTCGATGTTGGCCGATCTGAAGGGTCTCGATAGGGAGTGATTACTCACCTCGAAATGGACAAAGATTTTTTATTTAATGAGTCCGACGTGAATGATATACTGCTTCTCCGAGACCAGGCCCAAATCCCCGTCTCTCGCGTGAAGAAAAGACGGAAAAACAAGGGCGGAGATCGGGGTGCCTTGTGAGAATTGGTTGGCGAGTGGGTAACCTGCCTCTACCATCCGTTCTATTGGCCAACGTGCAATCACTGGAGAATAAACTGGATGATCTCCGTTCGAGACTATCCTACCATCGGGACATTAAAAACTGTAATATCTTATGTTTTACCGAGTAGTGGCTGAACGACGACACGGATAATACACAATTGGCTGGGTTTTCCGTGCATCGGCAGGACAGAACAGCTACAGTGGGGAGAACAAGTATTTGATACACTGCCGATTTTGCAGGTTTTCCTACTTACAAAGCATGTAGAGGTCTGTACTTTTTATCATAGGCACACTTCAACTGTGAGAGACGGAATCTAAAACAAAAATCCAGAAAATAACATTGTATGATTTTTAAGTAATTAATTTGCATTTTATTGCATGACATAAGTATTTGATACATCAGAAAAGCAGAACTTAATATTTGGTACAGAAACCTTTATTTGCAATTACAGAGATCATACGTTTCCTGTAGGTCTTGACCAGGTTTGCACACACTGCAGCAGGGATTTTGGCCCACTCCTCCATACAGACCTTCTCCAGATCCTTCAGGTTTCGGGGCTGTCGCTGGGCAATACGGACTTTCTGCTCCCTCCAAAGATTTTCTATTGGGTTCAGGTCTGGAGACTGGCTAGGCCACTCCAGGACCTTGAGATGCTTCTTACGGAGCCACTCCTTAGTTGCCCTGGCTGTGTGTTTCGGGTCGTTGTCATGCTGGAAGACCCAGCCACGACCCATCTTCAATGCTCTTACTGAGGGAAGGAGGTTGTTGGCCAAGATCTCGCGATACAAGGCCCCATCCATCCTCCCCTCAATACGGTGCAGTCGTCCTGTCCCCTTTGCAGAAAAGAATCCCCAAAGAATGATGTTTCCACCTCCATGCTTCACGGTTGGGATGGTGTTCTTGGGGTTGTACTCATCCTTCTTCTTCCTTCAAACACGGCGAGTGGAGTTTAGACCAAAAAGCTCTATTTTTGTCTCATCAGACCACATGACCTTCTCCCATTCCTCCTCTGGATCATCCAGATGGTCATTGGCAAACTTCAGACGGGCCTGGACATGCGCTGGCTTGAGCAGGGGGACCTTGCGTGCGTTGCAGGATTTTAATCCATGACGGCGTAGTGTGTTACTAATGGTTTTCTTTGAGACTGTGGTCCCAGCTCTCTTCAGGTCATTGACCAGGTCCTGCCGTGTAGTTCTGGGCTGATCCCTCACCTTCCTCATGATCATTGATGCCCCACGAGGTGAGATCTTGCATGGAGCCCCAGACCGAGTGTGATTGACCGTCATCTTGAACTTCTTCCATTTTCTAATAATTGCGCCAACAGTTGTTGCCTTCTCACCAAGCTGCTTGCCTATTGTCCTGTAGCCCAACCCAGCCTTGTGCAGGTCTACAATTTTATCCCTGATGTCCTTACACAGCTCTCTGTTCTTGGCCATTGTGGGGAGGTTGGAGTCTGTTTGATTGAGTGTGTGGACAGGTGTCTTTTATACAGGTAACGAGTTCAAACAGGTGCAGTTAATACAGGTAATGAGTGGAGAACAGGAGGGCTTCTTAAAGAAAAACTAACAGGTCTGTGAGAGCCGGAATTCTTACTGGTTGGTAGGTGATCAAATACTTATGTCATGCAATAAAATGCAAATTAATTACTTAAAAATCATACAATGTGATTTTCTGGATTTTTGTTTTAGATTCTGTCTCTCACAGTTGAAGTGTACCTATGATAAAAATTACAGACCTCTACATGCTTTGTAAGTAGGAAAACCTGCAAAATTGGCAGTGTATCAAATACTTGTTCTCCTCACTGTACGTCTGAGTGGGGGTGTGTGTCTATTTGTCAATAACAGCTGTTGGAGTGATGTCTAATATTAAGGAACTCTCGAGGTATTGCTCACATGAGGTAGAGTACCTCATAATAAGCTCTACCAAGAGAGTTTTCATCTATATTTTCGTAGCTGTCTATTTACCACCGCAAACCGATGCTGGCACTAAGACATCACTCAACTAGCTATATAAGGCCATAAGCGTAGAAGAAAATGCTCATAGTGGCTGGTGACTTTAATGCAGGCAAACAAATCCGTTCTACCTCATTTAAAAAAATACAGAACTAAGAACAGATATAGCCCCTGGTTCTCCTCAGACTTGACTGCCCTTGACCAGCACAAAAACATCCTGTGGCGTACTGCATTAGCATCAAATAGCCCCCACGATATGCAACTTTTCAGGGAAGTTAGGAACCAATATACACAAGCAGTTAGGAAAGCAAAGGCTAACTTTTTCAAACAGAAATGTGCATCTTGTACCACTAACTCCAAAAAGTTTTGGGACACTGTAAAGTCCATGGAGAATAAGAGCACCTCCTCCCAGCTGCCCACTGCACTGATGCTAGGAAACACTATCACCACCGATAAATCTACAATAATCGAGAATTTCAACAAGCATTTTGCTACGGCTGACCATGCTTTCCACCTGGCTACCACTACCCCGGCCACCAGCTCTGCACCCTCCGCTGCAACTTGCCCATGCCCCCCCCGCTTCTCCTTCACACAAATTCAGACAGCTGATGTTCTGAAAGAGCTGCAAAATCTGGACCCCTACAAATAATAATAATAATAATAATAATAATAATATGCCATTTAGCAGACGCTTTTATCCAAAGCGACTTACAGTCATGCGTGCATAAATTTTTGTGTATGGGTGGTCCCGGGGATCGAACCCACTACCTTGGCGTTACAAGCGCCGTGCTCTACCAGCTGAGCTACAGAGGACCACAAATCATCTGGGCTAGACAATCTGGACCCTTTCTTTCTAAAACTAGCCGCCGAAATTGTCGCAACCTCTATTACTAGCCTGTTCAACCTCTCTTTCGTAACGTCTGAGATCCCCAGAGATTGGAAAGCTGCCGCGGTCATCCCCCTCTTCAAAGGGGGTGACACTCTAGATCCAAACTGTTACAGACCTATACCCATCCTGCCCTGCCTTTCAAAAGTTTTTGAAAGCCAAGTTAACAAACAGATCACCGACCATTTCGAATCCCACCGTTCCTTCTCCACTATGCAATCCGGTTTCCGAGCTGGTCATGGGTGCACCTCAGCCATGCTCAAGGTCCTAAATGATTATAATAACCGCGATCGATAATAGACAGTACTGTGCAGCCGTCTTCATCAACCTGGCCAAGGCTTTCGACTCTGTCAACCACCGCATTCTTATTGGCAGACTAAATAGCCTTGGTTTCTCAAATGACTGCCTCGCCTGGTTCACCAACTACTTCTCAGATAGAGTTCAATGTGTAAAATCGGAGGGCCTGTTGTCTGGACCTATGGCAGTCTCTATGGGGGTGCCACAGGGTTCAATTCTTGGGCCGACTCTTTTCTCCGTGTATATCAATGATGTCGCTCTTGCTGCTGGTGACTCTCAGATCCACCTCTACGCAGACGACACCATTTTGTATACATCTGGCCCTTCATTGGACACTGTGTTAACAAACCTCAAAACGAGCTTCAATGCCATACAACACTCCTTCAGTAACCTCCAACTGCTCTTAAACACTAGTAAAACTAAATGCATGCTCTTCAATCGAACGCTGCTGGCACCCGCCCACCCGACTAGAATCCCTACTCTCGACGGGTCTGACCTAGATTATGTGGACAACTACAAATACCTAGGTGTCTGGTTAGACTGTAAACTCTCCTTCCAGACTCACATTAAGAATCTCCAATCCAAAGTTAAATCTAGAATCGGCTTCCTATTTCGCAACAAAGCCTCCTTCACTCATGCTGCCAAACATGCCCTCGTAAAACTGACTATCCTACCGATCCTTGACTTCGGCGATGTCATTTACAAAATAGCTTCCAACACTCTACTCAGCAAATTGGATGTAGTCTATCACAGTGCCATCCATTTTGTCACCAAAGCCCCATATACTACCCACCACTGTGACCTGTACGCTCTTGTTGGCTGGTCCTCACTACATATTCGTCGCCAAACCCACTGGCTCCAGGCCATCTATAAATCACTGATAGGCAAATCCCCACCTTATCTTAGCTCATTGGTCACCCGTAGCAACACCCACCCGTAGTATGCGCTCCAGCAGGTATATCTCACTGGTCATCCCCAAAGCTAACACCTCCTTTGGGCGCCATTCCTTCTAGTTCTCTGCTGCCAATGACTGGAACGAATTGCAAAAATCTCTGAAGCTGGAGACTTATCTCCCTCACTAACTTTAAGCGTCAGTTGTCAGAGCAGCTTACCGATCACTGCACCTGTACACAGCCATTCTGAAATTAGCCCACCCAACTACCTCATCCCCATATTGTTATTTATTTTGCTAATTTGCACCCCAGTATCTCTATTTGCACATCATCTTTTGCACATCAATCATTCCAGTGTTAATACGAAATTCTAACTATTTTGCACTATAGCCTATTTATTGCCTTACATAACTTGCTACATTTGCACACACTGTATATATATTTTATGTTGTATTTTTGACTTTATGTTTTGTTTTACCCCATATGTAACTCTGTGTTGTTGTTTTTATCGCACTGCTTTGCTTTATCTTGGCCAGGTCGCAGTTGTAAATGAGAACTTGTTCTCAACTGGCTTACCCGGTTAAATAAAGGTGAAATAAATAAAAATAAAAGAAATCTACCAGCAAGTCACATGTGCAACCAGAGGAAAAATAACTCTAGACCACATTTACTCCACACACAGAGATGCATACAAAGCTCTCCCTCGCCCTCCATTTGGAAAATCTGACCATAATTCTATCCTCCTGATTCCTGCTTACAAGCAAAAACTAAAGCAGGAATTACCAGTGACTCGCTCAATACGGAAGTGGTCAGATGACGCGGATGCTACGCTACAGGACTGTTTTGCTAGGGATTCACCCAATGGCATTGAGGAGTATATCAACTCAGTCACCAGCTTCATCAATAAGTGCATCGAGGACGATGTCCCCACAGTGACCGTACGTACAGTCATGGTCAAAAGTTTTGAGAATGACAAGTGTTGGTCTTCACAAAGTTTGCTGCTTCAGTGTTTTTAGATATTTTTGTCAGATGTTACTATGGTATACTGAAGTATAATTACAAGCATTCCATAAGTGTCAAAGGCTTTTATTGACAATTGACAATTACAATAAGTTTATGCAAAGAGTCAATATTTGCAGTGTTGACCCTTCTTTTTCATGACCTCTGCAATCCGCCCTGGCATGCTGTCAATTAACTTCTGGGCCACATCCTGACTGATGGCAGCCCATTCTTGCATAATCAATACTTGGAGTTTGTCAGAATTTGTGGGGTTTGTTTGTCCACCCGCCTCTTGAGGATTGACCACAAGTTCTCAATGGGATTAAGGTCTGGGGAGTTTCCTGGCCATGGACCAAACATTTCAATGTTTTGTTCCCCAAGCCACTTAGTTATCACTTTTGCCTTATGGCAAGGTGCTCCATCATGCTGGAAAAGGCATTGTTCGTCACCAAACTGTTCTTGGATGGTTGTGAGAAGTTGCTCTCGGAGGATGTGTTGGTACCATTCTTTATTCATGGCTGTGTTCTTAGGCAAAATTGTGAGTGAGCCCACTCCCTTGGCTGAGTAGCAACCCCACACATGGTCTCAGGATGCTTTACTGTTGGCATGACACAGGACTGATGGTAGCGCTCACCTTGTTTTCTCCGGACAAGCTTTTTTCCAGATGCCCCAAACAACCGGAAAGGGGATTCATCAGAGAAAATGACTTTACCCCAGTCCTCAGCAGTCCAATCCCTGTACCTTTTGCAGAATATCAGTCTGTCCCTGATGTTTTTCCTGGAGAGAAGTGGCTTCCTCGCTGCCCTTCTTGACACCAGGACATCCTCCAAAAGTCTTTGCCTCACTGTGCGTGCAGATGCACTCACACCTGCCTGCTGCCATTCCTGAGCAAGCTCTTAGGAGACGGTCCTGGCGCTTGCTGGACTTTCTTGGGTGCCCTGAAGCCTTCTTCACAACAATTGAACCTCGCTTCTTGAAGTTCTTGATGATCCGATAAATTGTTGATTTAGGTGCAATCTTACTAGCAGCAATATCCTTTCCTGTGAAGCCCTTTTTGTGCAAAGCAATGATGACGGCACGTGTTTCCTTGCAGGTAACCATGGTTAACAGAGGAAGAACAATGATTTCAAGCATCACCCTCCTTTTAAAGCTTCCAGTCTGTTATTCTAACTCAATCAGCATGACAGAGTGATCTCCAGCCTTGTCCTCGTCAACACTCTCACCTGTGTTAACGAGAGAATCACTGACATGATGTCAGCTGGTCCTTTTGTGGCAGGGCTGAAATGCAGTGGAAATATTTTTGGGGAAATATTTGACTCCAACCTAAGTGTATGTAAACTTCCGACTTCAACTGTACATGTTTCAAGCAGACCACCATAGTCCCTGTGCCCAAGAAAGCGAAGGTAACCTACCTAAATGACTACCACCCCGTAGCACACATGTCGGTAGCCATGAAGTGCTTTGAAAGGCTGGTCACATCAACACCATCGTCCCGGAAACCCTAGACCCACTCTAATTCGCATACCGCCCCAACAGATCCACAGATGACGCAATCTCAATCGCATTCCACACTGCCCTTTCCCACCTGGACAAAAGGAACACCTATGTGTGAATGCTGTTCATTGACTACAGCTCAGCGTTAAAAACAATAGTGCCCACAAAGCTCATCATTAAGCTAAGGACCCTGGGACTAAATACCTCCCTCTGCAACTGGATCCAGGTGGTAAGGGTAGTCAACAACACATCTGCCACGCTGATCCTCAACACTGGGGCCCCTCAGGGGTGCGTGCTTAGTCCTCTCCTGTACTCCCTGTTCACCCACGACTGTATGTCCAACACGACTCCAACACCATCATTAAGTTTTATGATAACACAACAGGGGTAGTCTGATCACAGACAACGATGAGACAGCCTATAGGGAGGTCAGAGACCTTGCAGTGTGGTGCCAGGACAACAACCTCTCCCTCAATGTGAGCAAGACAAAGGAGCTGATCGTGGACTACAGGAAAAGGAGGGACGAACACACCCCCATTCACATCGACAGGGCTTCAAGTTCCTTGGTGTCCACATCACCAACAAACTATCATGGTCCAAACACACCAAGACAGTCGTGAAGAGGGCACAACAACACCTTTTCCCCCTCAGGAGACTGAAAAGATTTGCCATGGGTCCCCAGATCCTCAAAAAGTTATACAGCTGCACCATCGAGAGCATCCTGACCGGTTGCATCACCGCCTGGTATGGCAACTGCTCGGCATCCGACCGTAAGGCGCTACAGAGGGTAGTGCATACGGCCCAGTACATCACTGGGGCCAAGCTTCCTGCCATCCAGGACCTATATACTAGGCGGTGTCAGAGGAACGCCCAAAAAATGGTCAAAGACTCCAGTCACCCCCCCCCCATTTGTTTTTACACTGCTGCTACCCCACTGCCTATTATCTATATATAGTCACTTTACCCCTACCTACATGTACAAATTACCTCGACTAACCTGTACCCCCGCACATTGACTTGGTACAGGTGCCCTCTGTATATAGCCTCGTTATTGTTATTTTATTGTGTTACTTTTTACTTTAGTTTATTTAGTAAATATTTTCTTAACTGTATTTATTTAACTGCATTGTTGGTTAAGGGCTTGTAAGTAAGCATTTGAAGGTAAGGTCTACATCGGTTGTATTTGGCGCATGTGACAAATTTGATTTGGTGCGTGCCACAGGAGGTTGGAGGCACCTTAATTGGGGAGAACGGGCTTGTGGTAATGGCTGGAGAGGAATAGGTGGAATGGTATCAAATAGATGGAAAACATGTGTTTGATGCCATTTCATTTGCTCCGTTCCAGTCATTATAATGAGCCGTCAACCCTCAGCAGCCTCCACTGGTGCGTACCTACACCACCTGTCGACCGGAGGAGTGTTGGCCGGGCAGGTGAGGCTCATGCAGTTGATCTACCTCTTCAATGTGTCGGAGGAAACACTGTTCACCTGACGACCGAGGTCAGTCTGCAGGCGCCTGGCCCGCCACAGCGAGTCGCTAGAGAGCAATGAGCCAAGTAAAGCCCCCCCGGCCAAACCCTCCCCTAACCCGGATGACGCTGGGCCATTTTTGCGCTGCCCTATGGGACTCCCGATCACGGCCGGTTGTGATACAGCCTGGGATCGAACCCGGGTCTGTAGTGACGCCCCTAGCACTGCGATGCAGTGCCTTAGACCGCTGCGCCACTCGGGAGGCCCCCACAAGATTTATTTCTAATAATTTTTTTGTGTACTTGATATTTAAAATTCTAACTTAACATGCATTAAATAGATAAGAGGGAATGTAGTCTGTATAACAAGTACTAAATGTAAATACTAATGTACAGCATGTAGGCTGTTCTTGATTTGAAAGGCGCGTCATGGTATGAAAATATATGCACTCACTAACTGTAAATCACTCTGGATTAGAGTGTCTGCTAAATGACTAAAATGTAAATGTAAATGTATAGCGCCATCTGCTGCTAAATATAAAATTACAGCATATGCCATTGACCCCAACTTAGTTTTTATTTAAATGATTAAACAAATATTATTACACATTTGTAGATGTAGACTACCGAATGGAGAAAAGTAACTCTTTCAATATCCATACATTTGAATAATTTAATCTAATTATAAAAGAGTCTTACAATATACAAAAAGGAACAATGATTGTAAAACCAAAATGCTCACATAAACCAGACAGCATTCTCAATACACAATCACTCCAATAAATACACAGATCAACACTTCCAACACACAAAAATCCCTCTTTTCAGAAGATTCTCCAATCTTCTTCCTCTGTTCTCAGTGTCCCCTCCTAAGACATTCCATTCCTTGGTCTATTCTTCAATAGTCTTTCTTAGTCGTGTTCATTAGGCACAAAACGGAAGAACACAGAATGAAACAGGGAGGGGCTACCTGGACTTGTCCAATTAGAAACGTTCATTTTTGTTTTCCGTTGCATCGTGTGCCCTAATAAACATGACCCAGATGATTTGGCCAGTTCGGTTCCTTTGACCTGTTCCTTTAGTCAGGTTCCGTGTCCAGGACCAGAGTAGGGAACATCACCCCTCCTTCTCCAAGCAGGGAGTAAATGTCACGGAGCGCGGCGGGGTTGGGAAGTCCAGGAGCGGAGAGCATAACCATGGTGTCAGAGAGAGCCTGTCAGAGAAACAAAACACACACCAAAAAAGTGACAAATGCACACAGGCGCAAAAACACACAGTAGTCTCGATATTGACCTTTGTGGAGAAATCAACTTTTACAGGGCACAGGTGTGTAACGGCATGACTCTTGGTAGAAATGTGTAAAAGGTGTGTTATTAGCTACCTGTTACAAGTGTGTGTGTCTGTGTGTGTGTGTGTGTATATACACTACCGTTCAAAAGTTTGGGGTCACTTAGAAATGTCCATGTTTTCCATGAAAACATACATGAAATGAGTTTGAATAGGAAATATAGCAAAATGCATAGGAAATGTAGTTATTGACAAGGTTAGAAATAATGATTTTTAATATAAATAATAATTGTGTCCTTCAAACTTTGCTTTCGTCAAAGAATCCTCCATTTGCAGCAATTACAGCCTTGCAGACCTTTGGCATTCTAGTTGTCAATTTGTTGAGGTAATCTGAAGAGATTTCACCCGATGCTTCCTGAAGCACCTCCCACAAGTTGGATTGGCTTGATGGGCACTTCTTACGTACCATACGGTCAAGCTGCTCCCACAACAGCTCAATAGGGTTGAGATCCAGTAACTGTGCTGGCCACTCCATTATAGACAGAATACCAGCTGACTGCTTCTTCCCTAAATAGTTATTGCATAGTTTGGAGCTGTGCTTTGGGTCATTGTCCTGTTGTAGGAGGAAATTGGCTCCAATCAAGCGCCGTCCACAGGGTATGGCATGGCGTTGCAAAATGGAGTGATAGCCTTCCTTCTTCAAGATCCATTTTACCCTGTACAAATCTCCCACTTTACCACCACCAAAGCACCCCCAGACCATCACATTGCCTCCACCATGCTTGACAGATGGTATCAAGCACTCCTCCATCATCTTTTCATTTGGTCTGCGTCTCACAAATGTTATTCTTTGTGATCCGAACACCTCAAACTTCGATTTGTCTGTCCATAACACTTTTTTTCCCCCAATCTTCCTCTGTCCAGTGTCTGTGTTCTTTTGCCCATCTTAATCTTTTATTTTTATTGGCCAGTCTGAGATATGCATTTTTCTTTGCAAATCTGCCTAGAAGGTCAGCATCCCGGAGTCGCCTCTTCACTGTTGACGTTGAGACTGGTGTTTTGCGGGTACTATTTAATGAAGCTGCCAGTTGAGGACCTGTGAGGAATCTGTTTCTCAAACTAGCCACTAATGTATTTGTCCTCTTGCTCAGTTGTGCACCGGGGCCTCCCACTCCTCTTTCTATTCTGGTTAGAGCCAGTTTGCGCTGTTCTGTGAAGGGAGTAGTACACAGCGTTGTACGAGATCTTCAGTTTCTTGGTAATTTCTCGCATGGAATAGCCTTAATTTCTCAGAACAAGAATAGACTGATGAGTTTCAGAAGAAAGTTATTTGTTTCTGGCCATTTTGAGCCTGTAATCGAACCCACAATTGCTGATGCTCCAGATACTCAACTAGTCTCAAGAAGGCCAGTTTTATTGCTTCTTTAATCAGCACAACAGTTTTCAGCTGTGCTAATATAATTGCAAAAGGGTTTTCTAATGATCAATTAGCCTTTTAAAATGATAAACTTGGATTAGCAAACACAACGTGCCATTGGAACACAGGACTGATGGTTGCTGATAATGGGCCTCTGTACGCCTATGTAGATATTCCTTATTTATTTTTTTATCAGCCGTTTCCAGCTACAATAGCCATTTACAACATTAACAATGTCTACACTGTATTTCTGATCAATTTGATGTTATTTTAAATGGACAAAAAAAAAAGCTTTTCTTTCGAAAACAAGGACATTTCTAAGTGACCCCAAACTTTTGAACGGTATATATATATACAGTTGAAGTCGTAAGTTTACATACACTTAGGTTGGAGTCATTAAATCTTGTTTATCAACCACTCCACAAATTCCTTGTTAACAAACTATAGTTTTGGCAAGTCGGTTAGGACATCTACTTTGTGCATGACAAAAGTAATTTTTCCAACAATTGTTTACAGACAGATTATTTAACTTTTAATTCACTGTATCACAATTCCAGTGGGTCAGAAGTTTACACATACTAAATTGACTGTGCCTTCTGATAGGCTAATTGACATCATTTGAGTCAATTGGAGGTGTACCTGTGGATGTATTTCAAGGACTACCTTCAAACTCAGTGCCTCTTTACTTGACATCATGGGAAAATCAAAAGAAATTAGCCAAGACCTCAGAAAAACAATTGTAGACCTCCACAAGTCTGGTTCATCCTTGGGAGCAATTTTCAAATGCCTGAAGGTACCATGTTCATCTGTACAAACAATAATACGCAAGTATAAACACCATGGGACTACGCAGCCGTCATACCGCTCAGGAAGGAGACGCGTTCTGTCTCCTAGAGATGAACGTACTTTGGTGCGAAAAGTGCAAATCAATTCAAGAACAACAGCAAATGAACCTTGAGATGCTGGAGGAAACAGGTACAAAAGTATCTATATCCATAGTAAAACGAGTCCTATATCGACATAACCTGAAAGGCCGCTCAGCAAGGAAGAAGCCACTGCTCCAAAACCACCATTAAAAAGGCAGACTACAGTTTGCAACTGCACATAGGGACAAAGAACATACTTTTTTGGAGAAATGTCCTCTGGTCTGATGAAACAAAAATAGAACTTGGCCATAATGACCATCGTTATGTTTGGAGGAAAAAGGGGGACTTGCAAGCCGAAGAACACCATCCCAACCGTGAAGCACGGGGGTGGCAGCATCATGCTGTGGGGGTGCTTTGCTGCAGGAGGGACTGGTGCACTTCACAAAATAGATGGCATCATGAGGAAGGAAAATGATGTGGATATATTGAAGCAACATAATAATAATAATAATAATATGCCATTTAGCAGACGCTTTTATCCAAAGCGACTTACAGTCATGCGTGCATACATTTTTGTGTGTGGGTGGTCCCGGGGATCGAACCCACTACCTTGGCGTTACAAGCGCCGTGCTCTACCAGCTGAGCTACAGAGGACCACGTCTATTGTTGGACATTTGCACTGAATTCATTTGAAATGTCCCAAAATAAAATGCTGCATAAAACATCTCAAGACATCAGTCAGGAAGTTAAAGCTTGGTCGCAAATGGGTCTTCCAAATGGACAATGACCCCAAGCATACTTCCAAAGTTGTGGCAAAATGGCTTAAGGACAACAAAGTCAAGGTATTGGAGTGGCCATCACAATATATATATATATGAATGATAGTTGTGCCTCTTACCTGATGCAGGTGCACCTCCTGCTGTAGCAGCTCCACTCTCAGCCTCAGCCTCTCCACCTCCTGGAGCTCTGCCTGGCTGGTGTAGGTCAGGGTGGGGGGCAAGGGGGTCACCCCACTCTGGTCACCCCAATTGCCCCTTCTCCTGACGGGGCAGAACGCTCCCGTTCCTTCCCTCTTCGGCCTCCTCCATCGATCCCATGCCTCCCGCTCTGGTTGGAAAAATTTTGTTTATTTTTAGAGTGCGAGGAGCGCGAGCAACCGAAGCCGAAAACGTTTGCGCCTCCTATGTGCTTGCTGCTGCCTCAGTTTAAATAGCAGGGCCAAGCATCGAGCGTCGTCAGGGATGGACTGACTGACGGCTTTAAAACCTCACTGTCACACTCACACAGGGGGACCTGAGAAGGAGCCTCACCATCAGTCAGACACACCTCAAAAAGGAGCCCAAGGAAACAAGAACAGATCTGTCTCCGGTGTGTTACGGTGTTACTCTGACGGTTTCTATTTTTATTTTCCATAAGTCAAGACAGTGAGGGGTTCAATTAGCTCGTTAGTGTGCGTCCGCGTGGAGATTGACTCTCAGGGAGCACATTTCTCCATTGGGGGATCGTGACGTGAGAATTAATCTGCTCATCGTCCTGTTGTGAGTTGACTCATGACAATGCTGCAACAAAAGCGTCACTGTACCGTTCTATTGTTGGACATTTGCACTGAATTCATTTGAAATGTCCCAAAATAAAATGCTGCATAATCATCAGACTACCAGAATGTAAATTAGAGATAAGAAGATAAGAAATATTACTGTTATACTGAGTGAAAAGACAAAAGCCTGTGCAGAATAAGAATATTCCAAAACATGCATTCTGTTTGCAACAAGGCACTAAAGTAATACTGCAAAATATGTGGCAAAGCAATTCACTTTTTGTCCTGAATACAAAGTATTGGATTTGCCCCAAACATATTACTGAGTATCACTGTCATATTTTCAAGCATTGTGGTGGCTGCATCATGTTATGGTTGTGTTTGTAATTGTTAAGGACTGGGGAGTTTTTCATGATAAAAAACAAACGGAATGGTGCTAAGCACAGGCAAAATCCTAGAGGAAAACCTGGTTCAGTCTTGCTTTCCACCAGACACTGGGAGATGAATTCACCTTTTAGCAGGACAATAACATAAAACACAAGGCCAAATCTACACTGGAGTTGCTTACCAAGACAGTGAATGTTGTTGAGTGGCCGAGTCACAGTTTTGACTTAAATCTGACTTAAATTTTACAGAGCTTGAAGAATTTTGAAAATAATAATGGGAAAATGTTGCGCAATCCAGGTGTGGAAAGCTCTTAAGAGACTTACCCAGAAAGACACACATCTGTAATCGGTGCAAAAGGTGCTTCTACAAAGTATTGACTCAGGGGTGTGAATACTTATGTACATGTAAATGAGATATTTCTGTGTGTGAGTGAATGAGAGAGAAAGAGGGAGAGAGAGAGAAAGCCAGGGCCAGCAAGGCAGCCAGTCGAGACTCTCAATTTTAAGTGGGGACTCTGGCTTTGACTCTGGACAGAGTGTGTGTATTCTGGAACATTCTGTCACAATCTAGCCCCTAGCCAGACATCTCGGAGGCTTTGGGAGCACTAAAAACGGTCAATTCTAATGAAAAGTTCCCACCATCAGCTCCACACTGTCACAGTGAGATTGGTGAGGGGGGAAAAAAGAGCTCAGCTTATAATTGTATTTGTTCAAGGCCGTGGAGAATATGTTGCATTATACTGTGAGATGCTATATAGGCTAATTTAAATTCTGCTGGGTGAATAAATTGCAAAAGGTCACAATTTCACCACAAGTTAAGTCCCTGGAAAAGTCAGTAAATGGGGAATTGGAGGGTAATATACCTACTTTCCAAGACTGATTTTTCAAATCCGAACTAATTCTCTTGACATTTGATTATACTCTACACTGTGCCAGTGAAAAACATTGAGAGGGAGAGCTCTCACTTCGAGTGGAGATGTGTGTGAGTGAGTGTATAGAGTGAAGCAAGATGTAGTACCTTTTCTCAGCTGTCCAGCACGTTTCAGGAGGTCTGCCACCATCTTCTCCAGGCCTTCCAGCATCAGCAAGGATTCATATTCCCTATTCTGGCATGTTGCTTCACATAATAACAAAGAAACAATAAATAAACAGTGAATTTTGAAAGTATTCAGACCCCTTTTTATGTTATGTTACAGCCTTATTCTAAAATAGATTAAAATATTTTTTTCCTCATTGATCTACACACAATACTCCATAATGACGAAGCAAAAACTGTTTTTTTAGAAATATTAGCAAATGTATTAAAAATTAAAAACAGAAATACCTTATTTACATAAGTAGTCAGACCCTTTGCTATCAGACTCGAAATTGAGCTCAGGTGCATCCTGTCTCCATTGATCATCCTTGAGATGTTTCTACAACTTGGAGTCCACCTGTGGTAAATTCAATTGATTGGACATGGTTTGGAAAGGCACACATCTGTCTATATAAGGTTACACAGTTCACAGTGCATGTCAGAGCAAAAACCAAGCCATGAGGTCGAAGGAATTGTCCATAGAGCTCCGAGACAGGATTGTGTCGAGGCACAGATCTGGGGAAGGGTACCAAAACATTACTGCAGCATTGAAGGTCTCCAAGGACACAGTGGCCTCCATCATTCTTAAATGGAAGAAGTTTGGAACCACCAAGACTCTTCCTAGAGCTGGCCGCCTGGCCAAACTGAGCAATCGGGGGAGAAGGGCCTTGGTCAGGGAGGTGACTAAGAACCTGATGGTCACCCTGACAGGGCTACAGAGTTCTTCTGTGGAGACGGGAGAACCTTCCAGAAGGACAACCATCTCTGCAGCACTCCACCATTCAGGCCTTTATGGTAGAGTGGCCAGACGGAAGACACTCCTCAGTAAAAGGCACGACAGCCCGCTCGGAGTTTGCCAAAAGTCCCCTAAAGGACTTGCTAAAAACCCGTTTTTGCTTTGTCATTATGGGGTATTGTGTGTAGATTGAAAAACAATTTAATCCATTGTAGAATAAGGCTGTAACTTAACAAAATGTGGAAAAAGTCAAGGGGTCTGAATACTTTCCGAAGGCACTGTATGTATGTATGTACAGTACCAGTCAAAAGTTTGGACACACTTACTCATTCAAGGGTTTTTCTTTATTTTTACTATTTTCTACATTGTAGAATAATAGTGAAGACATCAAAACTATGAAATAACACATATGGAATCATGTAGTAACCAAAGAAGTGTTAAACAAATCAAAAAACACTTTTTTGGTTACTACATGATTCCATGTGTTTTCTACAACGTAGAAAATAGTAAAAATAAAGAAAAACCCTTGAATGAGTAGGTGTGTCCAAACTTTTGACTGGTAGTATATACATACACATATACAGTGGGGGAAAAAAGTATTTAGTCAGCCACCAATTGTGCAAGTTCTCCCACTTAAAAAGATGAGAGAGGCCTGTAATTTTCATCATAGGTACACGTCAACTATGACAGACAAATTTAGATTTTTTTTCTCCAGAAAATCACATTGTAGGATTTTTAATGAATTTATTTGCAAATTATGGTGGAAAATAAGTATTTGGTCACCTACAAACAAGCAAGATTTCTGCCTCTCACAGACCTGTAACTTCTTCTTTAAGAGGCTCCTCTGTCCTCCACTCGTTACCTGTATTAATGGCACCTGTTTGAACTTGTTATCAGTATAAAAGACACCTGTCCACAACCTCAAACAGTCACACTCCAAACTCCACTATGGCCAAGACCAAAGAGCTGTCAAAGGCCACCAGAAACAAAAAATCAACTGTGGGAGCAATTATTAGGAAATGGAAGACATACAAGACCACTGATAATCTCCCTCGATCTGGGGCTCCACGCAAGATCTCACCCCGTGGGGTCAAAATGATCACAAGAATGGTGAGCAAAAATCCCAGAACCACACGGGGGGACCTAGTGAATGACCTGCAGAGAGCTGGGACCAAAGTAACAAAGCCTACCATCAGTAACACACTACGCCGCCAGGGACTCAAATCCTGCAGTGCCAGACGTGTCCCCCTGCTTAAGCCAGTACATGTCCAGGCCCGTCTGAAGTTTGCTAGAGTGCATTTGGATGATCCAGAAGAGGATTGGGAGAATGTCATATGGTCAGATGAAACCAAAATATAACTTTTTGGTAAAAACTCAACTCGTCGTGTTTGGAGGACAAAGAATGCTGAGTTGCATCCAAAGAACACCATACCTACTGTGAAGCATGGGGGTGGAAACATCATGCTTTGGGGCTGTTTTTCTGCAAAGGGACCAGGACGACTGATCCGTGTAAAGGAAAGAATGAATGGGGCCATGTATCGTGAGATTTTGAGTGAAAACCTCCTTCCATCAGCAAGGGCATTGAAGATGAAACGTGGCTGGGTCTTTCGGCATGACAATGATCCCAAACACACCGCCCGGGCAACGAAGGAGTGGCTTCGTAAGAAGCATTTCAAGGTCCTGGAGTGGCCTAGCCAGTCTCCAGATCTCAACCCCATAGAAAATCTTTGGAGGGAGTTGAAAGTCTGTGTTGCCCAGCGACAGCCCCAAAACATCACTGCTCTAGAAAAGATCTGCATGGAGGAATGGGCCAAAATACCAGCAACAGTGTGTGAAAACCTTGTGAAGACTTACAGAAAACGTTTGACCTGTGTCATTGCCAACAAAGGGTATATAACAAAGTATTGAGAAACTTTTGATATTGACCAAATACTTATTTTCCACCATAATTTGCAAATAAATTCATAAAAAATCCTACAATGTGATTTTCTGGATTTTTTTTCCCTCATTTTGTCTGTCATAGTTGACGTGTACCTATGATGAAAATTACAGGCCTCTCTCATCTTTTTAAGTGGGAGAACTTGCACAAATGGTGGCTGACTAAATACTTTTTTCCCCCACTGTATATACACACATACAGTGAGGGAAAAAAGTATTTGATCCCCTGCTGATTCTGTACGTTTGCCCACTGACAAAGACGTGATCAGTCTATAATTTTAATGGTAGGTTTATTTGAACAGTGAGAGACAGAATAACAAATATATCCAGAAAAACGCATGCCAAAAATGTTAGAAATGTATTTGCATTTTAATGAGGGAAATAAGTATTTGACCCCTCTGCAAAACATGACTTAGTACTTGGTGGCAAAACCCTTGTTGGCAATCACAGAGGTCAGACGTTTCTTGTAGTTGGCCACCAGGTTTGCACACATCTCAGGAGGGATTTTCTCCCACTCCTTTTTGCAGATCTTCTCCAAGTCATTAAGGTTTCGAGACTGACGTTTGGCAACTCAAACCTTCAGCTCCCTCCACAGATTTGGGATTTTGACCTATGGGATTAAGGTCTGGAGACTGGCTAGGCCACTCAGGGACCTTAATGTGCTTCTTCTTGAGCCACTCCTTTGTTGCCTTGGCCGTGTGTTTTGGGTCATTGTCATGCTGGAATACCCATCCACGACCCATTTTCAATGCCCTGGCTGAGGGAAGGAGGTACATGGCCCCGTCCATCGTCCCTTTGATGCGGTGAAGTTGTCCTGTCCCCTTAGCAGAAAAATACCCCCAAAGCATAATGTTTCCACCTCCATGTTTGACGGTGGGGATGGTGTTCTTGGGGTCATAGGCAGCATTCCTCCTCCTCCAAACACGGCGAGTTGAGTTGATGCCAAAGAGCTCCATTTTGGTCTCATCTGACCACAACACTTTCAACCAGTTCTCCTCTGAATCATTCAGATGTTCATTGGCAAACTTCAGACGGGCCTGTATATGTGCTTTCTTGAGCAGGGGGACCTTGCGGGCGCTGCAGGATTTCAGTCCTTCACGGCATAGTGTTACCAATTGTTTTCTTGGTGACTATGGTCCCAGCTGCCTTGAGATCATTGACAAGATCCTCCCGTGTAGTTCTGGGCTGATTCCTCACCGTTCTCATGATCATTGCAACTCCACAAGGTGAGATCTTGCATGGAGCCCCAGGCCGAGGGAGATTGACAGTTCTTTTGTCTTTCTTCCATTTGCGAATAATCGCACCAACTATTGTCACCTTCTCACCAAGCTGCTTGGCGATGGTCTTGTAGACCATTCCAGCCTTGTGTAGGTCTACAATCTTGTCCCGACATCCTTGGAGAGCTCTTTGGTCTTGGCCATGGTGGAGAGTTTGGAATCTGATTGATTGATTGCTTCTGTGGACAGGTGTCTTTTATACAGGTAACAAACTGAGATTAGGAGCACTCCCTTTAAGTGTCTGCTCCTAATCTCAGCTCGTTACCTGTATAAAAGACACCTGGGAGCCAGAAATCTTTCTGATTGAGAGGGGGTCAAATACTTATTTCCCTCATTAAAATGCAAATCAATTTATAACATTTTTGACATGCATTTTTAGTTTTGTTATTCTGTCTCTCACTGTTCAAATAAACCTACCATTAAAATTATAAACTGATCATGTCTTTGTCAGTGGGCAAACTTTCAAAATCAGCAGGGGATCCAACTTTTTTCCCTCACTGTGTGTGTATATAACAGACATGGGCTAAGCATTATTATTACTACACATTGACAAATAATTACTCTCTCTTCAGTATTTGGACATGAAATTAAACAAATGCAGTGATAAAGCGCAATGCAAATCAATCTCAAATGTATTGTAATGGTGCTATAAAAAATGTAAAGGTTTTGCTGTATCTAATTGCTTTACATTACTCATTAGAAGTTACTGTAATTAATTGTTATCTGTAGCATAAAAACAGATCTGTCAAATGATTGCTAACGCTAAAGCCTTCAGCAGAATTAATAAGTTCAGCACTTAATGAGTCCAGAGGACTAAGAGGTGATGAGCTGAAAAATTATTAACACTGAACGTTCTAATTTCTAAGCTAACTAAATCCTTAGTTTTTGGATAAATGGACCCCTTCTCCAGACTCTTGTTTTCTCATCGCCCACACTTCTGTCATCTCCTACCAGTTCTCCATCTCTCCCTTCCCCCCTACTTCTGTAATTTCCTATTTCTTACTAGTTCTCCATCCATCTCTCCCCCCACTTCTGTAATTTCCTATTTCTTACTAGTTCTCCATCCATCTCTCCCCCCACTTCTGTAATTTCCTATTTCTTACTAGTTATCCATCCATCTCTCCCCCCACTTCTGTAATTTCCTATTTCTTACTAGTTCTCCACAATTTCTGCTACTCATCCCTTCTTCCACCCCCCCTCTGCATCTCCTCTGGCTGGGCTGGTACCTGGCTCAGTGCCAGTGGTTCTGAAGGTCTGGCAAGTCAGCAGCAGCCGCTCGCTTTGGTAGCAATGACTCAGGTCCGTGCAAAGCTGTGTCAGTCTGTCCACCTGAGCCCCGGGGTCGGCCGGGCTGCCACTGGTTGGCCACTCTCTGGGGAACTGACCCATAAGTGGACGGGTCAAGGAGAACAAGCAGACAAGACTCTGGGAGATTATATTAGAAGACACTCATATGCACGCGCACACACATTGAATTTTCTGTGTGTTATTTTGAGAAACGCTGGTAGACACTGAATTTGATGCCGTGCTAATTTTTCTTACATGGGCTGTGTGAACGAGTGGGAGTGAGATAATTAGTAACGAGTTTATACTCGTTGAAATGAACGATTGATATCTCTGCAGGTCCCATGTCACATCTAAGATATATTATTAAAACACTATGTAACTACTCATTAATGCATAGATTTAACGTAAAGCAAGAGGGTGCATTAAATCAGGTTTAGCTATATGTGGGTGTTAAATGTTCAGTTCATCTGAGGAAGGATACAGTGGCTTTCACTCTCTCCATGAAGTGACTCCTCTCCGCCACAGGTTTGGATTGTTGAGCCAGGACCTTGTCCCATAACCTGAGGGTAGAAAAAACCCTGAAAGGGTCAAATGAATGTCCCAGCCACCAATACAGTGGTATACAAGTATACATCAGCGGAGGCTGCTGAGGGGAGGACGGCTCATAATAATGGCCAGAACGGAGCAAATGGAATGGCTTCAAACCATGTGTTTTATCTATTTGATACCATTCCACTGATTCTGCTCCAGCCATTACCACAAGCCCGTCCTCCCCAATTAAGGTGCCACCAACCTCCTGTGGTTTACATGTATAGCCTACTTCTTGTTTCCCAACCAAAGACAGCTCAACATCAATGAGTATGCAAAAGACGTGTAGAAGAAAAAAAAAATAATCACTTTGTGGACATTTGTTTTGGATACCTAGTTAGCTGTTCCTGCCAGAACCATAGCACATGCACCTGGACACACTGCTGTGCACAGGGAATTGACCCTTTTGCACATAATACATTAGAGAAAATTATGCATGCATTACAGAACACTGGATGGAAACTGTTACATGGAGGATGATATGAGTCAGACATTTCATCCACAGAAGATATGATTCACTGGCTGACCTGGTTTGTTTGGTCCTTAGACTGATCCATTTAGTTAACAACTGGGAGGGAACCCTGCCACAAAAACACAATCAAACATGTAGTGTCATTAAACCACACTCAAACTACTTAGTGTCACAACAGACTAGTCATATTATATCACCAATGTTGAGTTGCTTCTAGCCAACTTCTTAACGATATCAGTATGGTACTTTGAAGTTCCATTTTCATTTGCTATGTTGCTTTTGGCAAAGGAATTTGACACTGTCACAGACCCATTCTGTGGAGGTGAAACGACATGTGCTTTTGGCGTCCCCTCCATGTGTGAAACAGACACCGGGTCCTCGTTAGGGGGCTGGAAGGAAGTGGCTGCAGCTGACATGCACCTGTGGGACACCTCAACCTGATGATGTGCTGATGAGGCCTGTGGTGATTGACCCTGATCATTAGACACAGGACCTGGAGGACCAGCCTGCTTCACTGCTTTCCCAGAGGACTGGGGATGAAACCCCTTTGGTGACACGACAGATTGTTTCTGGATCTGGACAGAGCCTCTGATCATGCTAGCCCTGCCTTGTCCTGAATGACCTACCAGATGACCCATCCTCCCCCTTCCATCCCTATAGAGATGGGACGCAGAAGACTTCCTGGACTCTTTTTTGTCCACCGTGATGGGTCTGGAGGTAGTTTTAAAGCCATTTCTATTCCCTTTGGTGCCACCTGGGGTCAGAGCCCTTCCTTTGCAATGTGTAGTGTCCACTGGTTCTTTCTTTGGTCCTGTACAGTTCTGAGGGTCTTTTTGGGGTGCTGTGCCAACACGAACTCTGAGGGCCTTCTCCAGCATTCGATTCAGCAGTTCCATCTCCTGTCTCTCCTCCGGTTGGACATCTGGGTCTAAACACAGAAAGATACAAATATGCTGACAATGTAGATACAAAAAACTAAAACAAATATGACCATATCCAGTTACTACTAGTACACTGGGCTTTCAGAGTAAATAACAGATTGTGGATCATCATCATACCCATTTCAACATCATCTGTCAGTTTTATTTCCTTGCAGTCTTCCTGCTGTGGTCTCCTGGTGAATGATCAGATGCCAAGCAAGTTAAAACATAGGCCTATCTAGTTACGTACTCATACAGAACAACTTTAGACCATTAGCGTAACAGATAGCAATGAACGTGGAGGTTTTATTGTACTTACAAAGAGCGCAGTATCTCCCTGTATTGAATGATGTTCTCGTTTATCTTGGTCTCCTCTACTTCGCACAACTTGATGGCTTCATCCACAAGGCTAAGCAGTGACATGATGCTGCCTGGCACTGTTATACACAATAGACTAAAGTTCACAGTGAACATGCGCGAACAAAACAGCGCTACTATATCTGGGTTGTAATCATTAGTCCAAAACGTTTTGCAACGGAAAACTTTTACTCCAAACGGAAAACTTCTTACAGCGAAAACAACATTTTATATATGGACACATTCAGGTAGGTCCCTCTCCGTTTCGTTCCGTTTGGGTCCTAGTGAATACACCCCTAGTCTAGCTAACGTTAGATAGCTAAATGAAAACATACGCACACTGCAAACTTAAATGCATCACATACACATTTGAAAGCAGCATCTTGAGAAAGTGTGACACTTGCAAGCTGTCACGTGTCTGTTTTTGTACTGACCAGCGAAAGCAAAAAGCGGAAGTTACGCTAGCGAGCTAACTGGCAAAACAGAGTATATTTGCAAAGTCCCAAACGACTGTCACAAAACCCATTCAACATTGTCTGGCGTTCATATACAACGTCTACTATGTAATCCTTTAAATACTGGACAACATACATATTATTCACGTAAAAAATCGCACACACGACTTTCTCCACCAACTCCAAATCCAAGTTACGCCAACAACAATAACCTCAACATCTCGCGATATTCAGACTCGCTACTATGGAAACGGGGACACTGGTGTATTCACCTGCTGCAGTGCATGGGGGAAATTATAGTTATCGGAACAATCAACAAACATTTGACTTTTACTCACTCTGATTTACAAAACCATAATGGAACAATTTCGTGGTGCGGGAGACAAAGCAGTACCCGTGAAAATAACTGTACTACGTGGAAATAACCTGGTAAGCTTGCATCCCTATCTGCTTTGCAGTAGTATCACTGAGGTATAATAAGAAAGGTCAGTAGTAGCAGCTTGCAAATGGCTAACTCGGTGTTTTAAATGCTCGGGTTCTGGGGATCCATAGTTGTGCACTGTTTTGTCCTAGCTCAGGAAGCACAACTGATTCAGTTAATCAAGAGTTTGATGACTAACTTAATTGATCAGTTGAATCAGGTGTGTTAGGCTATGACAAAAATGTGCACCCCCGACAGTGACTGAGCTCCATTGATCAAATTCAGTTAGCTAGCTAGCTAACGTTAGTATTATAATAATTACACCTCAAACAAAATGGTGTCTCTTTTTCACTTCCAGAGGGGCAACAAGGCTGAGTCCCTCCTGAACTATGTGAGGGCTGAGTTCAATGGCATCATGCTGGGAGATTCCCAGAAGCTAGATGCTGCTGTGGATCAGGGCGTGGATTACAACTTCACCTGCAGCTTTGAGTGCTCAGATGCTGGCCACACATTAGATGACATGGCACACAAACCTGTCATATGTGAGCTACTACCAACTAATCCATTATTATGATGTATGCTGCCTATTTCAGATGTTATAGCCACTATTCATCTTGAGGATTGATCGATATCCTCATTGTACCGTGTCTCACTCGTTCACCAATTGACGGTTGCTTATCACATTAATCCTCTCTGTTGTGTTGTTGTCATTTAGTGACAGTGATTGAGATCCTTCCCAAGGAGAAGAAGCAGAAGGAGGAGAAGACTGCAGTTATAGGGCAAGCTATAGTGGACTTGATACCTCTCTTGCATGGTGAGAGACCAACACATTAGATCCAATCAAGTATCCATCTAACTTAATACCTTCCGGGGACAAAAAAACCTCACTCATGGTTAAAATTTAAATTTAAATTGATTCCTCTCTCTCTCACCCTCAATAGGTCAGGTCAGCTTCTCATCCACTGTGCTACTTCATCCAACCCCTGGCTCACCTGCGGATGCAGCCTCACAGGAGGGCAGCTGTAAGGTACGAGTAAAGACTAACCAGCACGAGAGACTTTGTGTGTCTTCGTGTGAGTGTGTGTGTGTGTGTGTGTGTGAGTGTGTTCATATGTGACTGTGTGTTTGTGTGTGTGTTCATGCCTGACTGTGTGTTTGTTCATACGTGACTGTGTGTTTGTGTGTGTGTGTGTTCATATGTGACTGTGGGTTTGTGTGTGTGTTCATACGTGACTGTGGGTTTGTGTGTGTGTGTGTTCATACCTGACTGTGTGTTTGTGTGTGTGTTCATACGTGACTGTGTGTTTGTGTGTGTGTGTGTACTCTATGTTTGTTTGTAATTGACATCCCCCTCCTCTCTGCCTGGCACCCAGCCATCTCTAGACGTGACCGTCTGTGTTCCCGAGCCTCTGCTATCCGGCGTCCAGCTGTCTGAATCCAACCTGCTGAAGGTTACTGTGGAGACAGCTTACTCTGTACCGGAGGTGTGGAACCCTGTCTCTGGATCTGGTCCTCCCTGCAGCTATGTGGCTGCCCTGCAGGTTCCCCTCACTGCAGAGGTGAGAGATAAAATACCTATGTTGCCATCAGGGTTGGGGTCAATTCCATTTCAATTGAGTCAATACAGGAAGTAAAGTGAAATTCCTCTTCTTCTCATGGATTTTGGCAAATATTTGCTATTGAATAGAATGACAACTCTATAGGTTAGTTACATTTACATTTTAGTCATTTAGCAGACGCTCTTATCCAGAGCGACTTACAGGAGCAATTAGGGTTAAGTGCCTTGCTCAAGGGCACATCGACAGATTTTTCACCTAGTCGGCTCGGGGATTAGAACCAGCAACCTTTCGGTTACTGGCACAACGCTCTTAACCACTAAGCTACCTGCCGCCCCAGTTCACGATCACACTGGAATAGTACAGACCAAGTCCCATGCTAATGCACTAAAGCATTTTTACTGTGGAAATGTTATCAACTTTGAACTATTGACAGTAATTCAAGGATATAATACACACACATAGATGAACCCACAATCCCTAATGTCATATGACATTTAACTTTAACTTATACCTGACACATTTCTTGTTTCCCCCCAGAAAGAGCAGGTTCTGTTGTTCTCCAATGGGCTGCTGAAAGTGGGCGGGGAGATTGAACCCATGGGAAGACCCAGGAAGTGGCCCCTGGGTCCCCTGTTGGCTTCTGGAGCTCAATTCATACCAGGTGTCTCCATAGAGGCAGAGCCCATTGAGATGGAGGATGGGGATCTCACCAGCATAGAGGTACTCTAGCCTACTTGTACTCTAGTATTATGGTAGGTAAACCATCTCTAGTACTGCTGCATGATCTCACGTTAATACGAAATGAATACAATGTTTTTATTGTTCTGTCGTATTTTCAATTATTGTCATTGAGTCAATGTTGTTTGCCCTCTCAGTGGTTTGACCAATACATTATGTGTAATGTATGGACCTCTTCCCTTCATCTCTTCCTGTGTTTTCCAGGACAGGGATTTCCGGAATGAAGCGGAGACCAATAAGAAGAGAGTGAGCTGGGACACAGAGCGTCGTTGCTTTCTGGATGCAGATGGTGCAGCCTGGTGAGACAGATACACCACACCACCTCACTGCAAATGATCTGCTTCTATTGAATCCTGCTTTTAAACACACACATCTTGGATTTTATCTGTAACAAATATACAGTACCAGTCAAAAGATTGGACACACCTACTCATTCAAGGGTTTTTCTTTATTTTTATTATTTTCTACATTGTAGAATAATAGTGAAGACATCAAAACTATGAAATAACACATATGGAATCATGTAGTGACCAAGAAAGTGTTAAACAAATCAAAATATATTTGAGATTCTTCAAAGTAGCCACCCTTTGCCTTGATGACAGCTTTACACACTCTTGGCATTCCTTCAACCAGCTTAATGAGGAATGCTTTTCCAACAGTCTTGAAGGAGTTCCCACATATGCTGAGCACTTGTTGGCTGCTTTTCCTTCACTCTGCAGTCCAACTCATCCCAAACCATCTAAATTGGGTTGAGGTCAGTTGATTGTGGAGGCCAAGTCATCTGATGCAGCAATCCATCCTGGAGGTGTGTTTTGGGTAATTGTCCTGTGGAAAAACAAATTACAGTCCCACTAAGCGCAAACCAGATTGGATGGCGGATCGCTGCAGAATGCTGCGGTAGCCATGCTGGTTAAGTGTGCCTTGAATTCTAAATAAATCACGGTCAGTGTCACCAGCAAAGCACCCCCACACCTCCTCCTCCATGCTTCACGGTGGGAACCACACAGGCGGAGATCATCCGTTCACCTACTCTGCGTCACACAAAGACATGGTTGTTCTAACCAAAAATCTAAAATTTCGACAGATTTCCACCGGTCTAATGTCCATTGCTCGTGTTTCTTGGCCCAAACAAGTCTCTTCTTATTGTCCTTTAGTAGTGGTTTATTTTCAGCAATTCGACCATGAAGGCCTGATTCACGCAGTCTCCTCTGAACAGTTGATGTTGACATGTCTGTTACTTTAACTCTGTGAAGCATTTATTTGGGCTGCAATCTGAGGTGCAGTTAACTCTAATTAACTTATCCTCTGCAGCAGAGGTAACTCTGGGTCTTCCTTTCCTGTGGCGGTCCTCATGAGAGCCAGTTTCATCATAGCGCTTGATGGTTTTTGCGACTGCACTAGGAAGACATTTTAAAAGTTCTTGAAATTATCCATATTGACTGACCTTCATGTCTTAAAGTAATGATGGACTGTCGGTTTTCTTTGCTTATTTGAGCTGTTTTTGCCATAATATGGACTTTGTATTTTACCAAATAGGGCTATCTTCTGTATACCACCCCTACCTTGTCACAACACAACTGATTGGCTCAAACGCATTAAGAAGGAAATAAATTCCACAAATTGACTTTTAACAAGACACACCTGTTAATTGAAATGCATTCCAGGTGACTACCTCATTAAGCTGGTTGAGAGAATGCCAAGAGTGTGCAAAGCTGTCATCAAGGCAAAGGGTGACTACTTAAAAATATATTTTGATTTGTTTAACACTTTTTTGGTTACTACATGATTCCATATGTCTTATTTCATAGTTCTGATGTCTTCACTATTATTCTACAATGTAGAAAATAGTTAAAAAAATAAAGAAAAACCCTTGAATAAGTAGGTGTGTCCAAACTTTTGACTGGTACTTTATATAGAGAGGGTATGAAGCTACAGTATCCTCAATAAAGTTTTTATTTAATTGAAAAAAGTTGACTTATATAAGCCAACTACCAAATTGCCCTTTGGGAACAATAACGTTTTATTGAATTTAATGGAATTTAATTGAATTCTTTATCTATGTTTTATCCTCCTCTCTCAGTCTGACCCGTAGGATAGCAGAGAGCAGACTGTGGCCAGTAGAGGTCATGAGGTCACCACAGGTTGGAGCCACTAAGGGAGGGAAGGCTGGCAAAGACAAGGGAGTAAGACACTGAATTTCTCCTGTACAGGATCTGATTAAATCACTCATGGCCATTATTATTAATATCCTTACTAATGATTGTTTGAACTGCCTTTGTATTTGTCTGTCTGTGTGTGTGTGGGTGTGTCTGTTCAACAGGGTGAGGATGAGACCCAACTCTCCTTCCATGGAGTTGCATACGTGGACATGGCGCCCCTGTTGTACCCCGGGGCAAGGCGTATCCGTGGGGCATACCGGCTTTACCCCTTCTACGACTCTGACCTACTGGTCAAGGTGAGAGTATCTTCGACTACAGCCATTCAAGGTTTCTTTAGAATATGGTGTTGACAGGTTTGGTATTGCAAGGCTAAGGTGAGATAGGCTGGCAGTGGGAGGAGTGGAGGAACGGTCAACACTAATTTGTCACTCATGATTATTACAGAACTGCTTTAGTTGTGTGTGTGTGTGAGACTGAAATGAGTGGAGAAATGAAACAGACTTGCAGAACAGACTACCAGAACAGATGCAGCCATGTTGACTAATTCATTCTGAGACACAGCAGATTATCATCATTCCATTCCGTGCCAGTTTTCATGTCCTTGTCGCTCTCTCTCTCTGTCAGTTGGAGTTTCGTTCAAAGTATCATGCTGCTGAGGACATTTGGTTTGTTTTAGTACATTTCCTATGTAGATAGATAACACTTTATTGCCCTTAAAACATTTTTCTATGATACCCTCAAGTGTCCTAAAATAGAGAATCAAAACAGTTGATGGTCCAAGTTATTACAATCTTAAAACAAATAGTTTGTGTTAGCGCAGTAAATAACAAATGTGGAAATATGAGATACATCAGTTAACCACAACTCACATTTGACACATCTTTTATTATTTCACAGCTGTGCCAGCACTGTATCCCTGCGGGTATCGTTATTACTCATTGCTAATTGGCTTGTTGTGCCATAGTTTGGATTGTTAATTGTTATCTCTCGGTCTCATCCCTCTCTCATTACACCCTTGAAGCCAATAGGATCACTCTAATGTGCTCCAGTGGAGGCTGCTGAGTGGAGGACGGCTCATAATAATGGCCGGAACGGAGCAAATGGAATGGCATCAAACCATATTTGATGTATTTGATACCATTCCACTGATTCCGCTCCAGCCATTACCGCGAGCCCGCCCTCCCCAATGAAGGTGCCATCAACCTCCTGTGATGTGCTCTAATGCTCTCGTGCTCCACCTGAGGTGCTGAATGTGAGTTTTGGCATTACCTTGGAAACATGGAACCAAACCACCCCCTGCTGAGTGATTATCTGGTGTTATTATGTGTGACCTGGGTCATGTTCATAAGGCGACAAACGGAACAAAACGGACTGAAATAGGAGGGACGATTACATGGACTTGGTCCAATAAGAACCGTCATTTTCGTTTACCGTTGCAAAAAGATTTGTTACGGTGTGCCCTAATGAACATGACCCTTGTATTGTGTTTGATAGGCTAAGAGAAACATCAGTGTCCTGAGAGAGAGTATCAGGGCTTCGGCCACCCAGGGCCGAGGTAGGGCCCTCTCCTCCGTAGGCTCCTGTAAGGCGGCCCCTAGTAAGATGTTCGACGGCGGCCACAAGGGCGGGAAGGACACCAAGGAATCGCCCAAAAGGGTGAGTGACTGGCTTACTGCCTTTTTGACCATGATGGGGCTCTGCGTCTCAGACAGTGCCTCTTTCTCGATTCATCTTTCCTTGATGCCTAGAACCCTCTCTCCTCGCCTCTGTCTCAGAACACATTGGAGAACAAGGTGAGACGGGAGGGACCTTTGACCTTCTCCTCCAATATGGTTGAGAAGGAGGCAAGGAGATAGGATGCAAGGAATCGCAGAAAAACAAAATGAGATAGAGCCAGGATATGACTTCTTTGTAAAAGGTCTCAATAGCATTCAGTGACATCCTGTTGATAGGCCAGCTGCGGTCTCCCACAGAGCATCTTAGATCAGAGACCCTGATTTCCTCTCTGATTTAATTGTGGGTCGGCAGCAACAGGAGCGCTTCCCAAAGCAATTAGCGTTAATGGCAGCAGCTTGCCAGCTTCGTCAGAGAGCGGTGAATCATCTCGTTAGCTGTTAGCTCATCTGGCCCCTCACTACAGCCCCCCGTGGTCCATCAGCAGAAGGAGCGGCGAACACACACACACACACATTCATTTGCATACACACACATACACGTAAACACACACACATGTACACAGCCACCCCACCAACTGAGCATCTGGCACGGCCAGACAAATAACACGCTCCTACACACAGGCACGCACCCACACACGCATGCTTCCACAAGTGCACACACACACACTCACACAAGCATGCCCACGGATACACAAACACAAAGTGCACAAAGTACACATACATGTTCATATAGTACACATACATGCAGGCATGCACAGGTACGTACAGGTACATGAATCCATCCACACAAACAACCCCCTCTTATTCGTGGTTCATACACAAGCGTTGCCTAGAAGTGTTGCCTACACATGCCCACATACACCTAGAAAATAACTGTTTAATAACTGTTTTGAACTGTAGCATGGTTGAACCAGGGTATCATTTGAAAACAGGTGGTTTACTATTGTGTATTTCCAACTTCGTCTTTCTGCAATGTCTCATGGCAATATTCTAACTCGTAAAGAGTGAACTAGAAGAGAAGTATACTGTGCTTGTTTCCCTTGCTTGGTGGGAGAGAAGGAGATAGTGATTTGTTTTATTTCAGCCCGGGACACAGGGGAAGTCGGCACCCGTTGGCACTGATAGTGTGACGCTGGTTGAACCTGAACAGCAGCAACAAGTGAACATAGAGGGCCAGGTGAGTTGGGGTTCTGTGAACCAATAAACAATATCAAATCTAGGGGTCATGTATACATTTTATAATGTAGTCATTTAGCAGACGCTCTTATCCAGAGCGACTTACAGGAGCAATTAGGGTGAAGTGCCTTGCTCAAGGGCACATGGACATTTTTCACCTAGTCGAACTAGCGACCTTTCGGTTACTGGCCCAACGCTCTTATCCCCAAGGGTACCTTCCGCCCTCTATAGGAAGTACCTATCATCTCTGTGTACCATTTCCAATGAATCTATTGCATATGGCAAATTAACTTGAACCTTGAACTTAGATGTATGCAGATTCCAGAACCTACATCATCATTGAAATCGCTTTTGAGAAGTCGCTGGTGCCAAAGAGATCACCGGAAGAGTTAGCCAAAAGGTAACGTGACGTTTGTTCAACTTTAATCAAATATGTGGAATGGCCTCAGAGATAAACATTTAAGTCTGAAGTAATTGAGTGGAAGTACTGCAGTAGTATAGATTAGAATGGGAAGAAAAAGGGATGGTTTGTTTGAAAAGATGTAGCAGTTGTAGTAATATCCTAGTAACGTTGTTGTAACATTGTTTTATGGTTTACCACGTTTTCTATGCATTTCTGTTGAAAGGGTGATGGAGCTGATACCTGCTAGAGCTCCCTTGCCTCGCAGACCTGCTGGAGCAGAGAGAGTAAACCATCACACACACACATTCCACAAATGCAATCCAATAACATGGTCTGATGATTACACTTCCCTCAATCATTACATTCACTCTGAGTGATTGTCATCTTGTGGCCATAATCTAGATTTGTGTACACAGTCAAAGGTAAGTAGAGGCATAAAATGCCAGTGGTTTCCAGTGATGATAGCTGCTGTCTCCTGCAGTCCAGCACATCCCAAACCAACGTCACACTTAACCTTATAACGGGCTCTGGGAATGTAAGTCGTTGCCAAATGTCATAATTGTTTGAAAACAAGTATATTTTTAGCCATTACTTCCTTCCTTGCTTCCCTACTTCCTTCCTTCTATCCTGCTGTACCAGGCTGTGCAGGAGTACCAGGCCCAGATAGCCAGTGTGGCAGGCCAGGTGTTGGAGCAGTACCAGCAGCTGTTCGGGCCTGCCTTCCTGCCCGGGGAGAAGCCTCTGGACCCAACCAGCCAGGAGCAGCGCAAGACCAAGCTCCTGGGAGAACTCAACTATTCTGGGAAGTACTTTGCTTTCAAGGAGCAGATTAAGGTGAGAAAGGGCTGGGTCGCATTTATTAGCCACCAACAAAAACTGACTGACTGAAACAGGGAGAGACTACCTGAACTGACTGACTGAAACAGGGAGAGACTACCTGAACTGACTGACTGAAACAGGGAGAGACTACCTGAACTGACTGACTGAAACAGGGAGAGACTACCTGAACTGACTGACTGAAACAGGGAGAGACTACCTGAACTGACTGACTGAAACAGGGAGAGACTACCAGAACTGACTGGCTGAAACAGGGAGAGACTACCTGAACTGACTGGCTGAAACAGGGAGAGACTACCTGAACTGACTGACTGAAACAGGGAGAGACTACCTGAACTGACTGACTGAAACAGGGAGAGACTACCTGAACTGACTGACTGAAACAGGGAGAGACTACCTGAACTGACTGACTGAAACAGGGAGAGACTACTTGAACTGACTGACTGAAACAGGGAGAGACTACCTGAACTGACTGACTGAAACAGGGAGAGACTACCTGAACTGACTGACTGAAACAGGGAGAGACTACCTGAACTGACTGACTGAAACAGGGAGAGACTACCTGAACTGACTGACTGAAACAGGGAGAGACTACCTGAACTGACTGACTGAAACAGGGAGAGACTACCTGAACTGACTGACTGAAACAGGGAGAGACTACCTGAACTGACTGACTGAAACAGGGAGAGACTACCTGAACTGACTGGCTGAAACAGGGAGAGACTACCTGAACTGACTGACTGAAACAGGGAGAAACTACCTGAACTGACTGACTGAAACAGGGAGAGACTACCTGAACTGACTGACTGAAACAGGGAGAGACTACCTGAACTGACTGACTGAAACAGGGAGAGACTACCTGAACTTAAGAAACAGTTGTTTTTGTTTTCCGTTGCAAAACATTTTGCTATGGTGTACCCTAATGAATATGATCCTGGTTAGGGAAATGGGTAAAGGAAAATGTTGAGAATGACAGTTGCATGAGGGCTTAATAGCTGCTTTTAGACAGTGGGGTCAGGGCTAACCAGTAGCCAGCTGGTGCTTATCTCCTAAAGTCTGGTAAACAAGCCAGTCTGCTTGTTGTTCTTCTCATCTGAGGCTGGTTCCTTACAATGTATTATAGATTTAGAGAAGGATCAACTGGATCCCTAGTATCCTGGTCCCAGATCTGTTTGTGCTGTCTTGCCAAATTGGACCAGGCTAGCTCCGTTGTCCCTTTTTAAGTCTTTTTGAGAAGACAATCCAACGGTGTCAGATGTTTCCCCTTGTATGTTATTCATAAACAATTGTTTTTCATAGAATCTCAGAAGTGGGATGTATAATAAGACTAACAATATACATCTGTGGCGATGTTTCTGCTGCCATGTCATGGCAGTACTCTGTGGTGATGTTTCTGCTGCCATGTCATGGCAGTACTCTGTGGTGATGTTCCTGCTGCCATGTCATGGACAGTACTCTGTGGTGATGTTTCTGCTGCCATGTCATGGTTAGTACTCTGTGGTGATGTTTCTGCTGCCATGTCATGGTTAGTACTCTCTGGTGATGTTTCTGCTGCCATGTCATGGTCAGTACTCTGTGGTGCGTATCGTGAGAGAGAAGATGCTGCGGACCGAGGCCTTCTCAGATCCTGAGCAGCTGCAGGCCTTCCTCAGCCAGCTCTATGTGTTCCTGGTGGACGAGATGCACATCGCCCTCAATAAGGCAAGACACATGCAAAATCCCCACAAGTATAGTTAAACACGTCCACACACACACCAGCGCAGGAATGCATGCACATTGCGCACACACACCCGTGCTCACCCTTCCCAGTCCCACCATACATACATTTACAGTAGCAGTCAAAAGTTTGGTCACACCTACTCATTCAAGGGTTTTTCTTTATTTTTACTATTTTCTACATTGTAGAATAATAGTGAAGACATCAAAACTATGAAATAACACATATGGAATCATGTAGTAACCAAAAATATATTTTATATTGAGATTCTTCAAATAGCCACCCTTTGCCTTGATGACAGCTTTGCACTCTCTTGGCATTCTCTCAACCAGCTTCACCTGGAATGCTTTTCCAACAGTCTTGAAGGAATTCCCACATATGCTGAGCACTTGTTGGCTGCTTTTCCTTCACTCTGCCGTCCGACTCATCCCAAACCATCTCAATTGGGTTGAGGTTGGGGAATTGTGGAGGCCAGGTCATCTGATGCAGCACTCCATCACTCTCCTTCTTGGTAGAATAGCCCTTACACAGCCTGGAGGTGTGTTGGGTCATTGTCCTGTTGAAAAACAAATGATAGTCCCACTAAGCCCAAACCAGATGGGATGGCGTATTGCTGCAGAATGCTGTGGTAGCCATGCTGGTTAAGTGTGCCTTGAATTCTAAATAAATCACAGACAGTGTCACCAGCAAAGCACCCCCACACCATAACACCTCCTACACCATGCTTTACGATGGGAACTACACATGCAGAGATCATCCATTCACCCACACCGCGTCTCACAAAGACACGGCGGTTGGAACCAAAAATCTCCAATTTGGACTCCAGACCAAAGGAGACATTTCCACCGGTCTAATGTCCATTGCTCATGTTTCTTGGCCCAAGCAGGTCTCTTCTTCTTATTGGTGTCCTTTAGTAATGGTTTCTTTGCAGCAATTCGACCATGAAGGCCTGATTCACACAGTCCCCTCTGAACAATTGATGTTGAGATGTGTCTGTGACTTGAACTCTGTGAAGCATTTATTTGGGCTGCAATTTCTGAGGCTGGTAACTCTAATGAACTTATCCTCTGCAGCAGAGGTAACTCTGGGTCTTCCATTCCTGTGGTGGTCCTTGTGAGATCCAGTTTCATCATAGCGCTTGATGTTCATCATAGCGCTGCACAATGTTCCGTATTGACTGACCTTCATGTCTTAAAGTAATGATGGACTGTCGTTTCTCTTTGCTTATTTGAGCTGTTCTTGCCACAATATGGACTTGGTCTTTTACCAAATAGGGCTATCTACCTTGTCACAACACAACTGATTGGCTCAAATGCATTAAGAAGGAAAGAAGTTCCATAAATTAACTTTTAAGAAGGCACACCAGTTAATTGAAATGCATTGCAGGTAACTACCTCTGAAGCTGGTTGAGAGAATGCCTTGATGACAGCTTTGCACACTCTTGGCAATCAAATTTAACACTTTTTTGGTTACTACATGATTCCATATATGTTATTTCATAGTTTTGATATCTTCACTATTATTCTACAATATAAAAAATAGTACAAATAAAGAAAAACCCTTGAATGAGTTGGTGTGTCCAAACTTTTGACTGGTAGTGTACATGCCCAGCTCTTTCTTTACATGGATTTCCGCATATTCTGTTCTTCCCTTTTCCCTTCCCTTGTGCAGACCCTTAAACACGAACACAGGCAAAAACATGACTAGGGTCTGGTTTCAATGATGGACTCTTTTGGCATAGAGGAACTACGTCACTACTTTATCCGCTTTAATAAAATACAAAATAGTAGCTAGCTAGATGGAGATCACGCAGAGGTAATTGTTTTAATGAGTGCATTTCGCAAGTGGCTAGTTTACATCATCTACCTTAACTAAAACCACTGCAAAGGTTTTGCCTGTAAACTTTGGTTTGTTGGGAGAGTCCCCAGATTGTTTTTATTTTTCTTATCGACGTAGGTAATGACGTAGTTCCTCTTCCATAGTTGAAACCAGACTCTAGTCACTGTTGCTTAGGGTTGGGTTTTCGTAACTATCCCTTATGGGGCTCTGTTTGTAATTTTCTATATTTGTTGAAACATTAATTAATTAAACGTTTGTGTCCACAAAATCTATCACAAAAAAATACGTAACAGCCTTGCTCTTCTTCTCTCTCCAGACATTGTCAGTGGATGCCCAGGAGACTCAACCTCGCCCCCTGGTGGACTGTGCCCAGCTCATCCATTTTGCCAAGGAGGCCCAACTCAACGGGGACTACCAGCTAGCTGCCCAGTACTACCAGGAGGTAAACTGAGTGTTTGAGGGGATCAGTTTGGGCGAAGCGAGGTGCTGAAGCACTCAACTTAATCACATTCTGAGTAGTTACACTGTCTGCACCACACCCTTGTGCTGCCGTCACTAGTGTGCCTGTGAAAAAGCTCTTGAATGTTTTCAACCATTGGACCTTTAGTTGTGACGGGAGGGACAAAACATCATAACAATGGACATTTCACCCTTTTAGTGAGCTTGGTTTGTTTGTGCAGCAGCTGACCCGTGACCGTAGCGACCCAGCCCACTGGTTTGACTACGGGGTGTTCTACATGCTGACGGCTGACTACCAGAAGGCTGAGGAGTGCTTCCACTACGCTGTGTCCATGGAGCAGACACACCTGCCCAGGTAATAGGGAGGGGGATAGTAACCTGGTTCAGCATTCAGTCTGGTTTAACCAGGCTAGGGGAATAGAGGTCCATACTTAAAACTTATATCCAGTGAAACCAGGAACTTGTCATTTGCATGTATACCTCTCATGGGATGAGGGCAAGGACCCTCCTACAAGCCCTTTCTGGGGTTTTTCACCCCTGCACAATCTTTTTTATTTTTTTTATGTTGTTTCTTTTATGAGCAAATAAATGAATTACATAAAGTTTAACTGAACGATATTCTGGATATTCTCTGTCTGTCTGCAGTTTGCTTATGTGTGGTATCCTGGCAGAGATGGGTGGACGCCTCGAGGAGGCAGAGACATTCTTTGAGGGAGCCACGTGTGTGGACCCGTCCAATGTGGTGGCCTGGACTCTGTTTGGTAAGAGATGAGAGCCAGGGAGGGAGATGCTAACCTGGTCCCAGATACTGTATGTTTGTAACAACAACCCTAGGAGTTGACTCTACAGCACAAACTGATCTAGGACCAGGCTGGAAACGCCTCTATTAATCACAACCACAAACAGACATCTTACTTTCATTTGTCAGCAAACATCATCTAATCCCAAGAATTCAATACAAGGAAATGCCTGGCACTTTCTAATGACACGGCATAATACTTATACAGTGTTACAATACTAGAATAATGTGTGGTAATAGGGCTGTATGACTTTAGAAATATTGGGAGTCGATTCTGATTCTTCAATTGGGAGTCAATTCCAAAAAATGTGCAGAGTCCAATGGTGGTGACTGTATTTGTTCTGTTTGGGTCTCATTATGTGTGGTCGCTGGTCAGGCCTGTTCAATGAGGGCCAGGAGAACTCCATCCAGACAGAGATGGCCTTCCTGGAGGCCACCAAGCAGCTGAGGGCAGCCCTGGTGGTCACCCCACCCTGCAGGGTGGAGACAGGGGTGGAGCCACCAGCCCTGGGGGAGGAGGAGCAGGAGGTGGCGAGCTGTGAGTCGCTCACCATCAAGCCAGGTGAGCACTAAGCAGATACAGTATCGCTAGCTGGTTAACCGAGTGCCAAATCGAGCAACGTGCAGTGGCCACCCTGCCTGACACTAGAAGTATTGTCGGCCTTGCTCAACCAAGACCATGCTTCGTGAGTGTGAGGTGTTGTTGTGCAAGAGGTCGAACTCATTTCTCTGATCTACTTTTGTTGGATGTAGACGTGGAGGGAGACACAGAAGCCAGTGTGGTGACCGGGTCTCAGAGCTGCCAGGGCAGCAAGCCTGGGGAGGGATACAAGGGAGGTGCTGAGGCTGAACCTAGCGCCATGCGACATCTAGCAACCCCCACCAGACTAAACACCACAATCTATATGGAGACAGTGCAGTTCCTGCTGCAGAACAACGCACTACAGGTCAGCAACACACACACACTCAGCTACTAGACACACATGCTGTATAGAAGCCTATTGATGTTTATACACTAAACCATGGCCCAATCCAACAGAAGATAGTGAGTGAAAAACCCATACAGAATGTTAGACTGGTAAGCCACTATAGCTCTGTATCAAAAGTAAGAGTTGCGTGGCGCTGATCTCAGCTCTGAATCTCACCTTTTATTTGTGTCTGACCCCTTCTGGTTGTGTGTTTGCATTGTTTACATTGTGTGTGTGTGTGTGTGTGTCTGTGTGTGTGTGTGCATTGTTTACATTGTGTGTGTGCATTTATGCATCACTCCTGATACATATCTGGCAGCCTTCCCTCTGTGTCCTGTGTTTGCTACAGATGAGATGATAAGAGACTCTGATGATCCATGTGGTTTATTGTGCGTATGTAACTAATCTTGTCCAATTCTGACCCTTTGCCCACAGATGGCCCAGAGAGCGCTGGCCCAGGAGCTCTTGTGTCCAGAGGGGGGTCTGAGCAGCTCCTACCACCTGGCCCTGGCCCGCCTGCAGCTGCTCAGGGCAGAGTACAGCAGTGCCGAGTCCAGCCTGAAGGAGGCGCTCAACGACAGCTTTCAGGTAGCGCCAACAGACGTTTCCAGCCCGTTTCCCAGACACAAATTAAGCCTGGTCCAGGAGTAAAAATCATGCTCAATGGAAATTCTCAATTGAACTAGGTTTAATCTGTGTCTGGCCCTTCAAGTTAAACTTTTGACTTTATTGTTTGAAAGGGAAATTGGTTTTGCAGCAATCTGATGATAATCTGATGCTTCTAAATTTATATATTATTCCATACAGGAATCAAATGGCTAGCACATTAGCAGAGTGTGATCCCTGCAGGAATTGAACCCACAACCTTGGTGTTATTAACACCATGCTCTGACTAAGTGATCCACACAGGACCTGATTGCTATATTGTATATTCAATAATAATAATAATAATAATATGCCATTTAGCAGACGCTTTTATCCAAAGCGACTTATAGTCATGCGTGCATCCATTTTTTTTTGTGTGTATGGGTGGTCCCGGGGATCGAACCCACTACCTTGGCGTTACAAGCGCCGTGCTCTACCAGCTGAGCTACAGAGGACCACCAAGACACTTATAGGACCCAGATGTATATTCTGGACACGTATAGGACCCAGATTTATATTCTGGACACGTATAGGACCCAGATGTATATTCTGGACACGTATAGGACCCAGATTTATATTCTGGACACGTATAGGACCCAGATGTATATTCTGGACACGTATAGGACCCAGATGTATGGGCGTTGTTTGGGCACATACACCACATGACTGGGGAGTTTGGGAAGGCCCAGGAGTGTTACGAGAGGACCCTGGACTTTGTGACGGATGCCACAGACACACACCCCATCTACCTGCGGCTGGGATCCATCTACCTGCAGGAAGGGGAGGTGAGATGGACAGGACAGGGGGGGTGAGGGCTACACACACACACCTCACCTGTGACCTGAGAACTCTTTATTTACTACTGGGGAATGTTCAGGAGTTGATAGTTGTTTTGGTGGAGAACAATACATTATTCTAAAAAGTAAAAAATATTAAAGTTACACACTCTAAATAACGCCCTGTAATTAAGAATCACTAGGCGTGTGGGAGATTTGTTGTTTTTAGTCTGACTCTGCACTTCGTCAACCAATCAGGTGTACGTCTCCAGCTCCTACCTACCTATGTGTGCCAACATGATTGAATTGAACCCTTTATGTATTGACACTTAAGTTTCAGAGGGCGAAAATGACTTACCTGCGCGCCTGCAAGAGCACCCCCTCCTGCCTCACCTGGCTGGGACTAGGGATTGCCTGTTACCGGGTAAAAATACCATATCTACTCTTCTCAAATGATACCACTCTTTTTGATTACGTATCAAGGCAATATTTGTGTGTGTGTGTGTATTTTTATTTATTTAACCTTTATTTAACCAGGCTAGTTAGGAATTAGGAATAAATTCTTAGTTGCAATGATTGTGTGTGTGTGTGTGTACGTGTACGTGCCCACACATAGCTAGGGGAGCTGACTGAAGCAGAGGATGCACTGACAGAGGCCAACACCCTGAACAACGGGAACGCGGAGGTGTGGGGTTACCTGTCTCTAGTTTCTCTGCAGGTGAGCGTCCAGTCCATAGAAATAGAATTCATAAAACGGTCCTCTCCATTCAAGTCAATGATGGCCAGCCAGATTGCCAGGGTTAGAGGTTTCAAGCCCTTTCTATGGATTCTGTTTCTATGATCCAAACCGTATGATGTCACTACCATAGAATTACATATATAATGAAAGGATCTCTGTTGTCACTTCACCCAGGAATGGTTGAGGAGATGTGAAGAGATCTTGTAATGTGGGACTGAGTGCTATAGGACAGTACAGTATATCGTGTGTGAAGGGGGCCAGAAGAGAATTGGCTCCTTTAGGGCCGTGTACTGAGGGTTTTGACACAAACAAATAGTTCAGGTGAAATCCATGTGTATTAACCCTCAAGTGTGTGTGCATGTGCTGCGTGGTTGTGTTTCAGACGGGCAGAAGACTTGAGGCAGAGCAGTCCTATAAATATGCCCTGAAGGTTGGTCCTCTCTGAATTGTTTCAAAACAATGTTATCTATATGTATATGCATTTAATGAAGTAATTTACTTTTATTTCACAGTTGAACCTACAGAAAGAGGCAGTTCTTTGTGAGATCAAGGCACTCCAAGATCATGTTGGCTTTGGAAATCCATGTTTCTGAAGAACAACAGCCGGCACCATCAATAATTTAGATTAAAAAACAAAGATGAATTGTGTTTCTGGTTGGCAAATACCTAATGGTTGGCATCACAAAGTGACTGTGAATTGTGGAAGGAATTACACATCAATGACTTGTACACTTGTCTCCATCTTCAGCTATATCTGATTAAAAGTAGTTACTTATGCATAATGTAGGATGTAATATTGTGACACAACAAAGATGTGCTGATCCAGAAAGAGTATCTGTCCAGAGGTGGAGAAAGTACTCATTTGTCATACTTGAGTTAAAGTAAAGAAACCTTAAAGAAAATGGCTCAAGTAAAAGTGAAAGTCACCCAGTAAAATATTACTTTAGTAAAAGTCTACAAGTATCTGGTTTAAAATGTACTTAAGTATCAAAAGTTAAAGTAAATGCTATAAATCTAATTCCTTATATTAAGCAAACCAGATGGCACAATTCTTAGGACAGCCAGGGGCACACTCCAACAATCAGACCCCATTTATACACAATCGCTATAACACTTGAGTAATGTACAGTTTATAACATTTACATTTACGTCATTTAGCAGACGCTCTTATCCAGAGCGACTTACAGTTAGTGAATACCTTTTTTTTTTTTTTATACTGGCAACCCGTGGGAATCGAACCCACAACCCTGACGTTGCAAACGCCATGCTCTATCAACTGAGCTACATCCCTGCCGGCCATTCCCTCCCCTACCCTGGACGACGCTGGGCCAATTGTGCGCCGCCCATGAGTCTCCCGGTCGCGGCCGGCTGCGACAGAGCCTGGATTCGAACCAGGATCTCTAGTGGCACAGTGATGCAGTGCCTTAGACCACTGCGCCACTCAGGAGCCTATATAAGCTACTTCCTACTGCATACAGTGCATTCGGAAAGTATTCAGACACCTTCACTTTTTCCACATTTTGTTACAGCCTTATTCTAAAATGGATTAAATTAAAATGTTCCCCTCATCAATCTACACACCATACCCCATAATGACAAAGCGAAAACAGATTTATTTTTATGTTTGCAAATGTATTACAAAAAAAAATTTAAAAAAAATACCTTATATACATGTGGTAAAAGTGAAGGGGTCTGAATACTTTCCGAATGCACTGTACATAGCGCTTAGTGTACGGATGACCACGGGAGTCGAGCATATACTTCTAAAGTGGAAAATACAATATCCAAAGCATTCACTGCATAAGTTGAATTACTATCAAGTTTAGCAAACAATAAACTACCATACAATCACCTTCCCTGTGGAAGACAGACATATTCAATATAATCAAAGCCATCCATTACACCAGCCACTTTTATCCACAGCGATGTACAGTCATGCAAGTACTATTATTTTTTTACATATGGGGGGTTCGAACTAACAATCCTGGTGTTGCAAGCGTCATGCTCTACCGACTGAGCCGTACAGGGCCACACATTAAAGTATTGTGCAGCACCAGGTATCTGTATAGTCATCAGCACTGGCTTTAAACTCATTCCCATAGACAAAGGAAATGTGTGTCTCCCTTCCACTTGTAGGTCACCTTGGTGATATGAATTATCTCGATGGTCTGGCGCTGCAGAGAGAGAGTGCGAGAGAGGAAAATAGGGTTCCCTTAATGTCATGGGATTGGTTTATTTTATTGATGTTTTTCATCTTGGAACAAGCAAATGTATAAACATTCCTCCAGTGTAATTAGATACTTTATGTGAAAAATGAGTTGCTGTAATTTGAATAATGAGGTGGAAAGAAACGAAACAGTCTACCTGTTGTAGAATGCTGATGTCTTGAGAGAACTTGGCTTGGTGCTCCCTCACTAGGCGCTCTGCAGCACGCATCACATTAAGGTCTGGGAAACCCATCACTGGGTGAACCTACATGAACGAGGGTATATGCGTGCCATTATGAAATGATAGGAATAACGTATTGCCTCATGTACATAACAAGGCATGATCAAATATTTTAATTTCCTGCTACATCATGTAATCCTCTATTTAGTCCATTATAAATTAATCCCAGAAATGTCATATTCCCATAAATATGGCATATTACCATGTACTGAGAGTTTTACCATGTACTGAGAGTTTTACCATGTACTGAGATTTTGACCATGTACTGAAAGTTTGATCATGTACTGAGAGTTTTACCATATTTACATTTTAGTCATTTTAGCACATGCTCTTATCCAGAGCGACTTACAGATAGTGAGAGTTTTACCATGTACTGAGAGTCCTTAAACATATCCTGCCCATGGCCATTTGTAAACCACTGGACTGTTCCCGACATAGTTTTCAGGATTATTAGTCCTAGTCAGTGTGGATTCAGAAATAGAGGAAATCAAGTGAAAGTAGAAGATAAACAATAAATACATCTCCTAGTTACTCATACAAGGGAAGCAGAGAAAGTTGATGGATCTACTGGATCCACTGTATGACACAGAGGCTGAGTTTACACAGGCAGACCAATTCTGATCTTTTTCCACTAATTGGTCTTTTGACCAATCAGATCAGCTTTTTTTGCCAATAATTGGGCAAAAGATCAGAATTTGGCTGCCTGTGTAAAGGCAGTCATACTGTTATTTAGTTGAACAATGCTGAGCCAGCAACACCACTCACCATTTCACCTTGAGGTTGATGTAGACCAAAATCTGTCGTTGCCCATGACAGGTCTCACACTCTTTTGACCCTTGGCCATCACAAAGGTCGCAGCTGCAGAGAAAAAACGTCCGGAGAAAATTTCAAGCAAGCCACCCAAGTGTCTGATAGGAAATAAGGAAACGACTGCAATACAAACACTGTACTACAGCTATTTCCTAAGTAAGCATTTAGTAGCACATTACATATATGGGGCAGCAGGTAGCTTAGTGGTTAACAGCGTTGTGCCAGTAACCGAAAGGTCGCTGGTTCTAATCCCCGAGCCGTCTAGGTGAAAAATCTGTCGATGTGCCCTTGAGCAAGGCACTTAACCCTAATTGCTCCTGTCAGTCGCTCTGGATAAGAGCGTCTGCTAAATGACAAAAAAAAATTATATATATATAGTAGCATATTACATATAGTAACACACTACATATAGTAGTAGCATATTAAATATAGTGGTAGCATATTACATATAGTAGTATATTACATATAGTAACACACTACATATAGTAGCATATTACATATAGTAGTATATTACATATAGTAACACACTACATATAGTTACATTTGTGTGATTTTCTGGGCAGTTTCCTACAGAAATGCAGTTTTCCTGTTTCTAACCTGTGATTAAAAGCTGTTCAATGGAGTGCATATCATACTTACTTTCCCTTCCTCTGCCCCTCGCAATGATTGTATTGATCACAAATCAGTACATACCCACGACCATGATAACCAGATCCATTGCACACCCTGCAGATTTTCTGGTAGTGATGAAAACAAGGAAATAAATAATCTGACACTGTCTTTTTAAAGAGCACCCACTGACAATTCATTCATTAACACAAAGAGACTCACATCATTTCATGAATTCATGAATTCATTCGAACAGACTCACATTCATTTATACAACTGAAAGTAACTGGTATTTAGTTCATGTGGCGCGCCATAGCGCGGCTAATTCAATCTTCAAAATCTCGTATTCTCTTTCTTTTCACATTGTTTCCAAGACTGCAATGCACCTGTGTTTTAGTGGTTAGTATTGTCACTTAACATTACCAACTAATTGTTCACAGGGAGTTCTCCCCACACCCACACAGGTATGACACTTCTGTTCAAATCAAAATCTAATGTTGTTTGTCACATGCGCCGAATACATCTGGTGTAGACTTTACCGTGAAATGCTTTCTTACGAGCCCTTCCCAACAATGCAGAGTAAAAAAAATATATATATATATATATATATATAGTAACACAAGAGGAATACAATTAAATACCCAAGAATGGAGCTATATACAGGGAGTATCAGTACCAGGTCAATGTGCAGAGGTACGAGGTAATTGAGGTAGAAGGCAGGGTAAAGTGACTAGGCATCAGGATATATTATAATTCCTCTGACATAGAGGTCCTGGATGGCAGGGAGTTCGGCCCCAGTGATGTACTGGGCTGTCAGCACCACCCTCTGTAGCGCTTTGCAGTCAAGGGCGGTGCATTTGCCATACCAAGCGGTGATGCAGCCAGTCAAGATGCTCACGATGGTGCAGCTTTTGAACTTTTTGATGATCCAAATCCCATGCCAAATCTTTTTTGCATCCTGAGGGGGAAGATGCGCTGCATGCCCTTTTGACGACTGTGTGGGTGTGTGGACTAGTAACCAGGATCCCGGGACTGTCCCGGGACCACGCTTCACATTTCCCGAAAAAATAAAATGACAAGACCCGGGAAATTACAAAATGTCCCACTAATGTCGCACTATTGCAATTCAACAAAATACACAACATGCGCAGCAACAGATTGAACAAATAGCACATTATCCAAACAGGTTGTCGCCTGGAAGCCTTTAGCCTAGCGGATTTACTTCACACAAAGTCGCCATAAATTTAAAGCATACACATAAATGACACTGCAGGACTGCACATGAGACCGAATGATGAAAATATAGGCTAATGGAATTGAAGGCATGAATCAAATTCTTGCTTATACTTAAACTCCCAAAGTCATATCCAACCGTTATGCTAATTTAAAGCAATAGTTGTGTGAGGTCACCTAGATTATCATTTCAGCACCGTTTTGATTGGAACAGCGCCATAGCGATGCTTTGAGGCAAGCTTGGGGGGCTCTTCTAGATAAATCAGTCAATGTCAGGTTTTAGTTTTTAGTTTTTGCTAGCATGTTATGCAAGTGGATTTGCTCTTCACTCGCGTAGTAGTAGCCTGTCCTACTGCTGACCAAAAGCCTGTGACTTGTCTGATAATCAATCAATGTGATTTTGTTTTACTGAATCTCTGTCTGTATATTTGGTTAACTGATCTCTGGCTAGACAAGTGGAAGTGGTAGCTAATTTCTTCGTTTGCTCATCTATCACTGGTCAGAATCATTTAGCAATAATGTAGCCTAAATCAAGTGTGTTATCTGACTCACGTAGAAGCCTTATATAGCCTTATATAGAGCCTGGGTTATTTTCCTATCATCCCAATCCCACTGAAACCCAAAATCCTGACCCCAAATCCTGACTGCTGTCTCGTATGAAAATTCCAAACTTTATTCTGGATCCATATGTTACATTATCAAAGCACTTCTCGCCTATGAATGTCAAAATACCGTTCCCCCGCTTGTGTGCGCTGTCTCGTTATGCTGCTCATTAGCGATTAATATTTTCCCAAAATATACCAAGTTTCAATAACGGGAATAATTCATATTTATCCCGAGAGTCCGGGGAAATACCGCAAAAATCTGAAATCTGAAGTTCCCATTTCAAGCCTTTAAAACCAAGATATGGTCACGATGCCAGGGTGCTCCCAAAATAAGATTGTCGCTGCGCCACATTGCGGCCTTGGCTGCGCGTAGGCCTAAAGATTTCACAGCAAGTGAAACTGATATTTATACTGAACAAAAATATAAACGCAACATGCAACAATTTCAAAGATTTTACAGAATTACAGTTCATATAATGAAATCAGTCAATTTAAATAAATTCATTATGCCCTAACCTATGGATTTCACATGACTGGGAATACAGATATGCATCTGTTGGTCACAGATACCTTTAAAAAACAAGTAGATCAGAAAACCAGTCAGTTTCTAGTGTGACCACCATTTTCCTCATGCAGCACTACACAGCTCCTTCGCATAGAGTTGATCAGGCTGTTGATTGTGACCTGTGGAATGTTGTTCCACTCCTCTTCAATGGCTGTGCGAAGTTGCTGGATATTGGCGGGTACTGGAACTTGCTGTGGTACATGTCGATCCAGAGCATCCCAAACAGGCTCAATGGGAGACTGATGAGTATGCAGGCCATGGAAGAACTGGGACATTTTCAGCTTACAGGAATTGTGTACAGATCCTTGCAACATGGGGCCATGCATTATCATGCTGAAACATGAGGTGATGGCGGCTGATGAATGGCACGACAATGGGCCTCAGGATCTCGTCACGGTATCTCTGTGCATTCAAATTGCCATCGATAAAATGCAATTGTGTTCGTTGTCTGTAGCTTATGCCTGCCCATACCATAACCACACCACCACCATGGGGCACTCTGTTCACAACATTGACATCTGAAAACTGCTCACCACATGACGCCATACACATGGTCTGCGGTTATGAGGCCTTGGACCTACTGCCAAATTCTGTAAAACACTGTTGGAGGCGGCTTATGGTAGAGAAATGAACATTACATTCTCTGGCAACAGCTCTGGTGGACATTCCTGCAGTCAACATGTCAATTGCACTCTCCCTCAAGTCTTGAGACATCTGTGGCATTGTGTTTGTTGTGAGACAAAACTGCACATTTTAGAGTGGCGTTTTATTGTCCCCAGCACAAGATGCACCTGTGTAATGATCATGCTGTTTAATCAGCTTATTGATAGGCCACACCTGTCAGGTGGATGGCAAAGGACAAATGTTCACTAACAGGGATGTAAACAAATGTGTGCACAACATTTGAGAGAAATAAGTTTTGTGTATGGAACATTTCTGTGTATGGAACATTTCTGGGATCTTTTATTTCAGCTCATGAAACATGGGACCAACACTTTACCTATTGCATTTATATTTTTGTTCATTGTAGTAATGATAGAGTAACTTTGATCGCCAATTACGTTGTTCTGAATTGCGAAATAGGCCGTTCATAAATTCAAAGCATTATCATATTTAATTCAGCGCATTTCAGCAGAGCGCGCTCAGGATGTACAGATCGCAACCCATGAAGAATATAGTACACGTTTTTTTGTAATCCGTTAATCCGTTAGGCCCCAACCCTGTAACCATATACCATATATATGAATCATATTGGGTAGCTAATAACACAATAATAACACAATCATGTGACTATGGATTTTTTGGGGACGATTTGTAATGGCCATATGATCTCTACTTAGCAACTCAACACGTGGACTCCTGATTATTTATTGTGTTTCTTCCGTCCAGAAGGAGCGGGCGCTACGGACCACGTGACTAGGGACAAGAACTGTGACTTGCTTTGCTCTTGGGAGCAGGGCGCCTTTGAAAGGAGTGATAGCGGGGTGGCATTAAGTGTTGCGGAAGATCAGATGAAATGGAAGATTCCTGGTGTCTGTGATGCCTGCTGTTTTGTGCGATGCAAACACGGCGGAGCACATGGTGAAACGGAGAAGACATTATCTGGCCTGCTGAGTTTTGATGCAGTCTTTGCCCAAAAAGGTCAAGTTCGGATGTGTTAGTTATCCCATGAGAGCTTTTTGTTCAGAAAATACTACGGTATTTTAGGTGCCAAGCTTATAGTCATGTTGCTGCAGTGTGTAGGAGGGAGATTCCTAGATGTGAGAAATGTGCAGGAGGGCATGAGATGAAGGAATGAGTAGTATCGTTGGAGAAAGTTTTATGTGTAAGCTGTGGGTTGCCCATGGGGCTGGAGATTGGAGGTGTCTGGTGAGAGAAAGGCAGGTTGAGGTCAGAAAGTAGTACAGAAAATGTAATATGCTGAAGAAGTGAAGAGAGTGGTAGAGGAAGATGGGTACATGGTGAGGTTCCTGTGAGTAGGCAGAGACCAAATCAAATCAAATCAAATCAAATCAAATTTTATTGGCCACATGCGCCGAATACAACAGGTGCAGACATTACAGTGAAATGCTTACTTACAGCCCTTAACCAACAGTGCATTTATTTTTAACAAAAAAGTAAAAATAAAACAACAACAAAAAAAGTGTTGAGAAAAAAAGAGCAGAAGTAAAATAAAATAACAGTAGGGAGGCTATATATACAGGGGGGTACCGGTGCAGAGTCAATGTGCGGGGGCACCGGCTAGTTGAGGTAGTTGAAGTAATATGTACATGTGGGCAGAGTTAAAGGGACTATGCATAAATAATTAACAGAGTAGCAGCAGCGTAAAAGGATGGGGTGGGGGGGCAGTGCAAATAGTCCGGGTAGCCATGATTAGCTGTTCAGGAGTCTCATGGCTTGGGGGTAGAAGCTGTTGAGAAGTCTTTTGGACCTAGACTTGGCACTCCGGTACCGCTTGCCGTGCGGTAGCAGAGAGAACAGTCTATGACTAGGGTGGCTGGAGTCTTTGACAATTTTGAGGGCTTTCCTCTGACACCGCCTGGTATAGAGGTCCTGGATGGCAGGAAGCTTGGCCCCAGTGATGTACTGGGCCGTACGCACTACCCTCTGTAGTGCCTTGCGGTCGGAGGCCAAGCAGTTGCCATACCAGGCGGTGATGCAACCAGTCAGGATGCTCTCGATGGTGCAGCTGTATAATTTTTTGAGGATCTGAGGACCCATGCCAAATCTTTTCAGTCTCCTGACAATAGAGAGGGATGGGAATAATATGTGATTCAGTCAGGTGGGTTTCTTAGCATTTATAGCCATGGTTGTCAAGGTTGTACTGCAGAAATGGAACGCAAGTCACAGAAAATAGAGGTTGTGGTGGAAGCTGCACAGAAGTACTTGGGAATTGTGAGGTTTTACTGCAGAAGACTTGCAGGGGGTGTTGAGTGGTAGTGTTCTGTCCTCTTAGACCGTTGGCCTATAGTAGGATTAGATAAGGTTAAATAGTGGAATGGGATGGTGTTTTTTTTAGTGAGGGCTAATAGTTGGCAGGGTAAGTTTCCTTTCCCCCCAATTTTGTATTACCGGAAGTTAATGTAGGTAGGATGTGACTGGCCTCACACTCCAGTACAGTAGGTGGCGGTGTATGCACCTAAAAGTTGGATGCGATCCGCCAACCCAGTCTCAAAGAAGAAGAATAAGCAACGCTGAAGAAGAGCTCCGCAGAGTGCGCAGAGAAGGTAAGCTACTGTATGTTTATTGTCTGTACAATAGTGCCAGAATAGGACGCTAGATAACCCTATGTGAGTTATTTAGCTTTCTACAGCATCAAAACAATAGATTTGGCTATTCTAAAATGATTGACACATTTTCATCCTGAAGTAACGCACGTATCAACTGTTTAGTTAGCTGGCGCTGTTTATAACACTTGTAAACTGTTTCATCAAAAGGTTAGCAGCTACATAGCTAGCTAGCGTGCAACATCTCAAACAACTGCCAGTTCAGTGACTTGATGTCATGGGCTAAATTGTTGAACTAGCTAATGGCTCTACTGGTGGTGGCTAGCTAGCATCTTTGTTTCAACGTTAGCAAGACCAATCGACATTCTGACCTCAGTTGAGTCATGTTAGCTAGCTTACAATATTCCCTTGCCATATCCTCAAATGTATACAAATTAAGATGTAAGACGCATTAGATCAAATCCATGTAAAGTGTTGGAACAATGTCATGGATACAACCAGAACTACTGTTTGATACAGTTTACAGTTAGCTATCTAGTAAACACCAGAATAACTGAACATCTAGCATTGTGTATACTATGAGCTCCTTTGTCTGGCTCTCTCTATGTAATTCCAGGCCTCTTCATTGTTGACTTCCCTCTTTACTATGTGACGCGACTAGGGCCTCCTAATACTAGGCCCCTGCTATGTGGTGCCAGCTATTCACTCTGTTGTTACATGTGTGTCAGTGCTGCCAAAGTCACACACACATTCCCTTATCTCTGGCACTCTGAATAAGGTCACAGCTGAATCAACTGTCAGAGGACTTTTGACCAGTGACCACCAACAGCCCAAGACGACGACAACAACAACAACAACAACAACACATTGGTAAGAAAAGAGCATTGTCACTGCCTGCGTTGACCACTGGGTTGACGACTGCATCTCCCTACCTTATCTGGGAGGCATGGTGCTCCTATTTATACATGCTATGGGTTTATGGTTCTCATTTGGATTTTATTCCCTAACCCGGACGACGCTGGGCTAATTGTGCGCCGCCTCATGGGTCTCCCGGTCGCGGCCAGCTGTGATACAGCCCGGGAACGAACCCGGGTCTGTAGTGACACCTCGCGCCACTCGGGAGGCCTCTCATGTGGACTTGAAGTGGATTGGACCTGATATCATAAGGCACAGAAGCTACATATAATTGTAGTATTTATTGTAGTAGGCTGCTCCTGTTACTGAAGTGACACTGATCTGAAAAGTGTCTGGTGTTTCTGTAGAGATTATTCTGTAGATCTAGCCTAACTTGTGTTGTGAGCTGATGTTCTGCTGGTCATAACTAGGCTACTTGTCAACAAGACATCGGATGGAGAGTCTGTGTATCAAATGCTGCCTTTCTGTTTAGTCCTTCTTCTCCTAAATGTAGAAATATGTTTGAAATGGGTTTTACTTGTCCCTAGGATATTAACACGTTTATATCATATACCCAATCTTTTGTTTACACCATGATGACAGTGTAGAATAATAATGAAGTAAATATTTTGGCCCACAGCAGAATAGAGCATAGACCCACCCACATTAGCCTGAGTGCTCTTTTGCCTCTTCCAAGAAACTCTTGCACAATCTTGGCACATGAGACATTTTCAGACCGCAATAACAAAGGGTACTAATTTATGTGGCCATATTTTCATTTCATGGACCCTTCTTGATGTTTTAATGAATGTAGCTTTAGCAAAGAGTTGAGTTCATTACATTGTCATAATAAGTCAAAGAAATTGGCTAATTATGATGGGTTCTGTTGTCACCCTCAAAGATGTAGGCTATGCCTACTACTACGCTTAAACTCTACCATATTAAGTTTATACAGGGATGAGCCGAGGATTCATCATAAAATCTATATGCTTTTTGCTATGTTGAAGTTGTATCTGATATGATATGTTGTGCTGGGTTTGCACTAATTTCTGGACTTCTGCTCTTATTAAAGAGATAGTTTGAGATTTAGGCAATTAAGCTATTTCTTCTACTTGCAGTGTTATTTTCAGTTATCTGCATTTATGCCCTTTGCAAGCATAGTATTGTAAGTATCATAACAACGTTGGCTATTATACGATGAGAGAAATGTTTAAAGGTTGTGGCATTATTTTTTACACTTGTTATGAGCAAACTTACAACGCTAGCTAACTAACGTTACTGTTCTATAGTTCTGCTTTCTAACTTGGCTACTGTTATGTAACGTCTGTTTATGTGGTCCTCTGTAGCTCAGCTGGTAGAGCACGGCGCTTGTAATGCCAGGGTAGTGGGTTCGATCCCCGGGACCACCCATACACAAAAATAAAAAATGTATGCACGTATGACTGTAAGTCGCTTTGGATAAAAGCGTCTGCTAAATGGCATATTATTATTATTTATTTCTACGGTGTTGTTCTTAAATGTTAGGTTTACCATGTTATTGTTCAGAGTTAAGAAATGTTTCCTTTCTGTATTTTCATTTTAAGAAAAAAGCAACTCCTCTCTCTTATGGATTTATTGGGCAACTGTTTATGCTAGCTGTCAACCTGTACCCCAGAACACAGTGGGGACAGCATACCCATAGTCAGATGAGCATGCTAGCTGATCCCATAGACTTTCAGTCATTGCACTCATGCTAGTTGGCAATTGCTCCATTAACACTAATTTCCTTCAACTTAATTCAAACTGCACGTAGAGACATACAAATGATATCCGTGAGTTCATCTGACTGGGTAAATTGAAAAATGGATTAGTTGCCAAAATCTCAAACTATAATAATAATATGCCATTTAGCAGACGCTTTTATCCAAAGCGACTTACAGTCATGTGTGCATACATTTTTACGTATGGGTGGTCCCGGGGATCGAACCCACTACCCTGGCGTTACAAGCGCCATGCTCTACCAATTGAGCTACAGAGAACTATCCCTTCAGACTATTGTCATTGAAATTTGGACTACTATTTACAAAAGCACTACTTCTATATCTATATATGTGCACATACTGTATCTAGGCTATGTGCCTCTCATGTAGGCTACCCCACCCACTCAATAGTGAGTCAGTTTTGAATGTGTGGGTCTTGTTTTGGGGTTCTGTCTTTGGCAGAGACTGGCAAATAGTGTCTGTCTGAGTGACAGGACCAAGCTGTCTGCAGAAAAGATGGAGGACTCTGTAAATGCGGAGAGTGTCGCCAATGGAGGAGGCCTGGTGAACGCAGAGAAAGAGCCAGAAGACACTCTCAGGTACAGAAATCTGGGATGGTCTAACTTCACTTCAATGCTATTTCTGAAACTAGATGGGGGCTGGGGAATTTCTGGAAGTGAGAGGTGTCCTTTCTCATGTGTATGTTAAAGTGCCAGGGTGTGGGCAGGGTATGTTTCAGTTCTGTCAGATTTGGTCTGTCTCTTTATTTCTGAGGAGAGTCGAAAACACAATGGGCACGTTTCCCGGACACAGATTACGCCTTCTCCTGGAGTAAAAAGCATGCTCAATGGACAATAAGCTACATTGAACGTTGTTTTGTTGTTGTGCAGAACTAAGATTAATCTGGGTTTGGGAAGCCAGCCCTATGGGTAATTTAGTTAGTGTGTGCCTCTAGTTGCCCATGCGTTGTCAGCCAATGTGTCCTCCCCACAGCCCCACAGACCTTTCTGAACTGCTGGCTGCCGGGACCAAAGAGGTTCACGAGAAGGCTGAGAACACCCAGTTTGTCAAGGACTTCCTCAGGGGGCGCATCCGCAAGGAGCTCTTCAAGGTCAGTCTGGAGAATAGAGCAGCCACATAAAAGGACTCCTCAGAGAAATGTCTTTTCTGAGACTTAGTACAGCTGCATTCACTGTCTTGAACAGTATGCATAATCTGATTTACCCACAGCAGTCAGTTTTAAGGGTGTAGGCATTTTGATCTAACTTTGACATCCTCACTTTGCAAACGCTTTGTAAGATAATACTGTCAAGAATCGTGATGGGTCTTTCAGAACCACTGGTAATGAACAACCACTGTACTGAACAACGATCTCCTGTAAAGCTTTAAAGAACATGAAGTGCTTTGACATACTCACTTTGTGAGACTTTGCCAGGATACAGAAAGGGATGTATCTTGAAAACGTGAATGTTGACGCACAGTATTTGAGGGACTGTCAATTATTTGAAAATAAAATATTTGGGGTAAAATTGTCCTTTTATTCTCTTCCTGTGTCCCTGCATCTCTCCTCCCCCTCAGCTGGGCGATGTGGCCCTCTACTACACCTACGAAGCCATGGAGGAGGAGATCGAGAGGAACAAGGATCATCCTGACTTCTCCCCGCTCTACTTCCCAGAGCTGAATAGACGTGACGCCCTGGCCCGCGACCTGGACTACTTCTATGGTGAGGACTGGCGGGAGCGGGTCAGCTGCTCGCCAGCCACGCAACGCTACGTGGAACGCATCCACAAGGTGGGTAACCCAGAGGTTAGAGAAGTGGACCGGAAACCGGAAGGTCGCTGGTTCAAGTCCCAGGCTAGACGATTAAAAAAGTGGGGACTGAACTGGCTACTGGAGGGCTGCTAGTTTCAGATTCACATTACCACCATCCACTACCGTTGTGCCTTTATGCAAGGCACTTAATGCCTAAAACTACTCCATGGGTGCTGCACTGCAGCTGACCCTGTGCTGCTTCAATCCTCTGGTGTATGTGTGGAGTCCAGGGGAGGTTGAGAATAACAGAAGACAGCCAAAAGGCAAGAACATTGGACAATGAAGTTGTATTTGTATTGTAGGTGGGTCAGGAAGAGCCGGTCTTGCTGGTCGCCCATGCCTACACTCGCTACATGGGCGACCTGTCCGGGGGCCAGGTGCTGAAGAAGGTGGCCCAGCGGGCGCTGAAGCTGCCAGCGACGGGCGAGGGCGTCTACTTCTACCAGTTTGACGGCATCCACAGCGCCAAGGCCTTCAAACAGCTGTACAGGAGCCGGATGAATGAGTTGGAGCTGGACATGGCGACCAAGGACAGGCTGGTGGCGGAGGCCGTGCTGGCCTTTCAGTTCAACATGGAGGTGAGGAAGGGAAGAGAGAGAGACCTTCTGGTGTGGTGGGTCTTCTAGTAAACAGAGACTGCTGCACCTTCTGGTGTGGTGGGTCTTCTAGTAAACAGAGACTGCTGCACCTTCTGGGGTGGTGGGTCTTCTAGTAATTCCTTCTAGGTAATGGCTGGAAATATTGCCATCTCATATCTGTGGTTCCTTGAGTGGCGCAGCGGTCTAGAGGCGTCACTACAGATCCAGGTTCCATCCTGGCTGTATCACAACCGGCCGTGATTGGGAGTACTATAGCGCGGCGCACACAATTTGGCCCAGCGTCGTCCGGGTTAGGGGAGGGTTTGGCCGGGGTAGGCCGTCATTGTAAATAAGAAATTGTTCTTAACTGACTCGCCTAGTTAAATAAAGGTTAAATAAAAAAAGAGACGTTTAATTTTCAGAGGAAGCCAGGTCGCATTAGTTTAGTTTCAGAGGTAGGTCACAGTAGTTTAGTTTCAGAGGTAGGTCACAGTAGTTTAGTTTCAGAGGTAGGCCACAGTAGTTTAGTTTCAGAGGTAGGCCACAGTAGTTTAGTTTCAGAGGTAGGCCACAGTAGTTTAGTTTCAGAGGTAGGCCACAGTAGTTTAGTTTCAGAGGTAGGCCACAGTAGTTTAGTTTCAGAGGTAGGCCACAGTAGTTTAGTTTCAGAGGTAGGCCACAGTAGTTTAGTTTCAGAGGTAGGCCACAGTAGTTTAGTTTCAGAGGTAGGCCACAGTAGTTTAGTTTCAGAGGTAGGCCACAGTAGTTTAGTTTCAGAGGTAGGCCACAGTAGTTTAGTTTCAGAGGTAGGCCACAGTAGTTTAGTTTCAGAGGTAGGCCACAGTAGTTTAGTTTCAGAGGTAGGCCACAGTAGTTTAGTTTCAGTGTTAGTTTCATAGATGGGCATTTTTCAGTATTGTATCATTAAATGATTACTTAAATCTCAATAACCAGCCACTGTATTGATCCTGTCTTTGGAGATAAGAGTCTTGTGCCCAGGGAACATTTTTGGCCAACAGCAGATGGTTGGATTTGTGCTTATCACCGTAACCACTGCCAACTGGTTCTGAGAGTGTAGCCAGACAATGCGCCATCTATTATATTTCAATTTCAAGTGCCCAGATATGATCATTAATTCACTTCCTCGCATCTGGCTTCTGATTACATTACATGAATGTCAAATGTTGAACTTGATCATATTCTTGTTACGGTTCTGCATCATGGCAAATGGCCATTTATTTTACCAGTGGCACCTCCTTAAGTGAAATATCACTCCTTTCACTCTCCCACCTACCCACCCATAATGTGAAACTTTGTGGTAAATTCTGGGCCATCAGAATTCAGCTTACTGTTTCAGTTCAGGGATTGTGTTCATCAGGACACACAATAGCAAACTGTTCCAAAGCAATAACGAAAATAAGCTTTCCTTATTGGACATTTTCAGACGGTACCTCCCTGTTTGACCTTTTTTTCTGTTTCGTGCTGAGTGAACACGAACCAGTTGTAATCCCCTGTCTTTTGTGTGTTTGGTGTCAGGTATTTGATGAGCTAGAGGAGATGGGTAAGGATATCCAGGAGGAGGTCATGGACGCGGGCATGCCCGTTCACGGGGCCCATGGGACCGGAGGAGACCTCAACAAATGCCCCTACTACGCCGCACAAATGGGTACGCTAACACACAACTCCTGTAGGCTCTGTCTGGAAACAGTTATTTGATCCAGAAAACCACCTGAAAGAAAGTTGTTGTGCCATGTTAGCAATACGTGGGCATTTAGAACCAATACCCTTTCCACACTGTCATGCTGGCTTGGATATTTGCTTTTCACATTGTCCTATCCAGCATGGCTTCAGCAACTATGGTGGCTTCCTAACTAGGCCAGTGCAGTACAGCTTGGCTTGGCCTGGCTTAAAACTGGTATAAGAGTGTTTCAGATGGTAATGTGGGAGGTTTGCTTACCGTGTTCTTTGTCCTCTGTCTATCTCAGCGGCCAGTGGGGGCTCGGCGTACGTCGGTCAGCTGGCCATGGCCGTCCTCAGACACCCCACAGGCCAGGTCCTATTCGCCGCCTGGGTCGCTGCCCTCGCCGGATTGGCTGCGTGGTACTTCATGTGATCTGACCCCACAGCCAATCGTTGGCTGTCCTGCAGGAAAGAAGGAGGAAAAACAGGGAGGGAAGAAAGGAAGAATTGTTTTCTGAACGTTTGGATGAGAACCCGTCCGTACCCAGACCTTGTAACCCCTCCTCCCCTCCTCTCGTTTTCTCTCTCTCTACTACCTCCCTCTCACTCTCCCTCCGTCCTGTATCCTCCCAGTATGGTTGGTCATATTTGTAGCTCTTAGTATCATTTTAGAGCCATTTTTTTTTATTCAATCCTGTTATAGGATTTATTTCTTCTTGAGTTGACATGAGGTGACAATTGATCTTACTTGATTAGATTATAGTGTGATTTGTTGTCAGGTTGAAGTCTCTTTTATAATCCCAAACAATTGTATTATCGAGTGATGCAGTAGAGTTAGAGTGAAAAAACAGCTACCCCGCTATGACAAAAAAGGCTTTGTGGATTTTGACACTTTTAGCTTGCCATGGGGACTTGGACTATATTCTGTTGTCCCCTGGGTGGCCCCACAATCCGTCCATCAAACCAAAATGTCATCTTGAAAATATGAGAGCGGTGAGCCTCAGTGCTTGAAGTGGACTGAATTAGGTGCTGGTACTGAAGAAGTAGAACATTTGAGGTGCTGGCACTCTGTACCGGTGAGCACCAGCCCAACTCAAACACTGCTGAGCCGTATACAGTAAAAGTAACAAGTTCTATGCATATGTTAATATGCAGACCTGGCAAAGTGCAGGAGTGTTTCTGCAGGGCAGACTACTATGTCTTGCGTGAGTAGGTTGAGAGGCATCTTTTTAAGTTTGTGTTAATGGTTATGGGGGCGATACTCTCTTGGAAGTAGTCCCAAGATTCGGTTACGGACAACACAGGCTAACTGACAGCAAGAGCACACTTTATAGAAAGGTCTAGACTTTAAAATGTCTGCCAACGGTTGGCACACATCACAATGTATTATTTTTCTCTTCTCTCAAAATGAATGCAGGCAGAAAATTCCAACCTCCTGTGAAAAGCACACAGACAGTGAGTGAGTGACAGGATGGACACCTTTTAGTTCTCGTGTTTTAGGATGGACGAGCAATATTACTATTAATAATTTCTGAAGTGTATTTTTTGTTTTATGCTACGTTGTATTTAGTTATCTAGTGCTGTCCAGTCCCTTGTCCTTTGCATTGCACTCAGACAGTCTACAGGGGTACAGCGTGTCTGAAAACGGACACATCCGTCCTGGAAACGTGTATAAAGTTGATTTTCAGTATTGTTCTAGGCCTGTGGACACCAGGTAGAGGCAGCGAATACAGCAGCTAGTGTAATGGTCTGGGAGACAGGGCAGGACAGGTGAGATGAGATCAGGAAAGATTGGTGAAGACAAGGTACCTCATTAGTCTGAATGGATAACATTGAAGACTTAAAAGCTATGCACCAACCTGATGAGGTTGGGCCATCGTTGTTTAGTTGTGGAGGAGAGCAGTGTGTTGTGCAGGTGACCATAAGTTTATATCTGAGGAATTATAAGGCCACTACAGTATTTAGCAGATCCTATTCAGGTTTCACACTGACATCAACGTTACATTCCTTGATTTGTTTGTAGTTTTAACATTGAAGACAACAGTTTGCGTTGTATTCTATGCTTTCGCTTGAAGATGAAGAGATTAATGGTCAGAATGCTGAATACCAAAGGTCAAGTTGCTGACATCACATGACGTTATCTCGGTTCAATATTTAAACAGGTTCTATGCTGTGTGTTTTCAGGTCTGTGGTTCTCTCCTATCCATCTCTGGTGTATTTGGTAGTCATTGAATCCTTTGCAGGTGTTCGATGACATTATGTGTTCAGTAGCCCTCCATCGGAGGCGTTGAAGGCCTTTACCAGGTCGTGTTCATTGGGTATCAACAAAACAGAATGAAACAGGGATTATCTGGATTAGTCCAATAAGACATTTTTGATTTCCGTGGCTTAACTTTGTAAAACTTTTGCATTAATGAACATGACCCAGGTGTAGTTATGGCTGTCCAGACCAGTCTAGAGCCTCATTACACAGTCATGTACCTGTTGGGTCTCGGGTTCTTAATGGTTTATGTTAACACTCCCGAGTGGCGCAGTGGTCTAAGGCACTGCATCGCAGTGCTAGCTGTGCCACTAGAGATCCTGGTTCGAATCCAGGCTCTGTCGTAGCTGGCCGTGACCGGGAGACCCATGGGGCGGCGCACAATTGGCCCAGCGTCGTCCAGGGTAGGGGAGGGAATGGCCAGCAGGGATGTAGCTCAGTTGGTAGAGCATGGCGTTTGCAACGCCAGGGTTGTGGGTTCGATTCCCACGGGGGGCCAGTATGAAAAAATAAAAAAATAAAATAAAAAAAGCACTAACTAACTAAGTCGCTCTGGATAAGAGCGTCTGCTAAATGACTAAAATGTAAATGTAATGCAATTACAGTAGGGGGAAAAAAGTATTTAGTCAGCCACCAATTGTGCAAGTTCTCCCACTTAAAAAGATGAGAGAGGCCTGTAATTTTCATCATAGGTACACGTCAACTATGACAGACAAAATGAGAAAGAAAAATCCAGAAAATCACATTGTAGGATTTTTAATGAATTTATTTGCAAATTATGGTGGAAAAGTAAGTATTTGGTCAATAACAAAAGTTTCTCAATACTTTGTTATATACCCTTTGTTGGCAATGACACAGGTCAAACGTTTTCTGTAAGTCTTCACAAGGTTTTCACACACTGTTGCTGGTATTTTGGCCCATTCCTCCATGCAGATCTCCTCTAGAGCAGTGATGTTTTGGGGCTGTCGCTGGGCAACACGGACTTTCAACTCCCTCCAAAGATTTTCTATGGGGTTGAGATCTGGAGACTGGCTAGGCCACCCCAGGACCTTGAAATGCTTCTTACGAAGCCACTCCTTCGTTGCTGGGCGGTGTGTTTGGGATCATTGTCATGCTGAAAGACCCAGCCACGTTTCATCTTCAATGCCCTTGCTGATGGAAGGAGGTTTTCACTCAAAATCTCACGATACATGGCCCCATTCATTCTTTCCTTTACACGGATCAGTCGTCCTGGTCCCTTTGCAGAAAAACAGCCCCAAAGCATGATGTTTCCACCCCCATGCTTCACAGTAGGTATGGTGTTCTTTGGATGCAACTCAGCATTCTTTGTCCTCCAAACACGACGAGTTGAGTTTTTACCAAAAAGTTATATTTTGGTTTCATCTGACCATATGACATTCTCCCAATCCTCTTCTGGATCATCCAAATGCACTCTAGCAAACTTCAGACGGGCCTGGACATGTACTGGCTTAAGCAGGGGGACACGTCTGGCACTGCAGGATTTGAGTCCCTGGCGGCATAGTGTGTTACTGATGGTAGGCTTTGTTACTTTGGTCCCAGCTCTCTGCAGGTCATTCACTAGGTCCCCCCGTGTGGTTCTGGGATTTTTGCTCACCGTTCTTGTGATCATTTTGACCCCACGGGGTGAGATCTTGCGTGGAGCCCCAGATCGAGGGAGATTATCAGTGGTCTTGTATGTCTTCCATTTCCTAATAATTGCTCCAACAGTTGATTTCTTCAAACCAAGCTGCTTACCTATTGCAGATTCAGTCTTCCCAGCCTGGTGCAGGTCTACAATTTTGTTTCTGGTGTCCTTTGACAGATCTTTGGTCTTGGCCATAGTGGAGTTTGGAGCCTCTTAAAGAAGAAGTTACAGGTCTGTGAGAGCCAGAAATATTGCTTGTTTGTAGGTGACCAAATACTTATTTTCCACCATAATTTGCAAATAAATTCATTAAAAGTCCTACAATGTGATTTTCTGGAATTTTGACGTGTACCTATGATGAAAATTACAGGCCTCTCTCATCTTTTTAAGTGGGAGAACTTGCACAATTGGTGGCTGACTAAAAACTTTTTTCCCCCGCTGTATATTGCAAGACTTGTCTTATTTGAGTTCAATGTAAATTCTATTTTTTCTCTTAATTTTAGGATTTGTTTTCAGGGGATGGAACTGTTGCAGTATTTAGAACATTTGAGGAGTTCTGGAATGACCTGGGTTGTGTTCAGTAGGCACTAAACTGAAGAAAATACAAAACAGGGAGGGACTAACTGGACTTGTGCCCTAAAACGTGTGCCCTAATGAACACGATCCATAATCTCAGGTGTGAGTGTTGTTGGCGATGGACTAACGGAAGCCTGGTGATCTCAGTGAGCGCTTGACAGGCACACGTTGCGTGGCTCTTTCTTGCCTTGTCGGTTGTAACAGAAAGCAAACCGTAACCGTGTTATCGAACCCATTAGTCTTGTACAGTACACTGCAATCTAACTCAAATTAACCTTTATCAGTGACTGATGATTTACAACAAATGTCAATGGTCTCATTGTGAAAGAAGAAAATCACAGGAATACATCATATTGTCTGTAGTAAAATAAATAATTGAATTTCCTTTATACTTTTGTTGTCATTTCATGTGTTGGGAGGGGAAGTTGAGACATTTGATCTGTTTGAATACTTCAAACGTTCATCTTTCATTCCTTGTGTCCTTAATATAGCACAGATCTATTAGTGGTTGGATATGTGTAAGTAATGTTACTTGCACTGATCCAACTGATTCAGATCTGTTAATACTTCAAGGAAGGAAGGATATCTGAAGTAATAGACCAGGGTCATTGGCCCGTTCTACAGCTGTACAGTAGTTTAGTATTTCTGCTCTCTGTGTTCTCCACATCTGGCAGCAATAAGACACTAAACATCAATTCATTTAGATTTCACTTTTATTATAGATAGTATGTTATTTATTTCTCTAACATGTGACACATTGGTACGGTTGCAATATGAACAGCTGTCTATTTACATATGTAACAAGGCAGAATGGGGGTACATGAAAGTATGTGCTGCTTTGAGTGAATTCTCAGATTCATCAAGAGCGAGGGGGTTGACGAGGGGCAGAGTAGGAGGACAGAGCAGAGGTCCAGCCACATCTGATCCAACTGGTCCAGTCATACCTATCCTGGATGTCTGGGTTCTCACACAACCAAATGCATCTCCACACACATTACACACTATTTTTTTTAACCTTAATGTAATGGAGAAGGCTATCAGCCAGACAACTTCCTCTTTATCTCACCTTAGCTGTTTCACAGTACTAATGCGGTTATGAGGTTGGTACAACTCGCTGCTGTGGTTCGCTAGACAGGAAGCATACAGATCATAGAGGAATCCGAACAAACAGCTGAGTTACTACACATTTCAAAAATCAGGAGGATTTCAACCAAAACAAAGTTCCTTATTGCATCCGAGTCCTTTTAAATAAAATATTGATTTTCTATGCTTTAGGATTCTTATACACTAAGTGTACAAAACATTAGGAATAACTGCTCTTTCCATGACAGACCGACCAGGTGAAAGCTATGATCCCATATTAATTACACTTAAATCCACTCCAATCAGTGTAGATGAAAGGGAGGTGACAGGTTAAATAAGGATTTTTAAGCCTAGAGACAATTGAGACATGGATTGGTTGTGTGCCATTCAGACGGTGAATGGGCAAGACAAAAGATTTGAGTGCCTTTGAACGGTGTGTGGTGGTAGGTGCCAGGCGCACCAGTTTGAGTGTCAAGAACTGCAACACTGCTGGGTTTTTCACGCTCAACAGTTTCCCGTGTATATCAAGAATGGTCCACCACCCATAGGACATCCAGCCAACTTGACACAACTGTGGGAAGCATTGAGTCAACATGGGCCAGCATCCCTGTGGAATGCATGACACATTGTAGAGTCCATGCCCAACGAATTGAGGATGTTCTGAGGGCAAAAGTGGATGCAATTCAATATTAGGAAGGTGTTCCTAATGTTTTGTATATCCGTGTTTTTTTTGGCAATCACTGGAAACAGTGCATTCCTCAGAGAAGACAGCAGAAAGACCATACTTTGAGTGACTGCTGCTGCTACCACACGGTTAGGAATCTGATGGACAGGAACATTTGGAAAATCTATGGAATACCCTGTGAACGTAGCCGCACCTTTCGCTTTACTTCCGGATGATGTCCCTTAATCTTTTGTATGGGCTTCATGATTATATCGGCACATTTGTTAACACACGGTCATTTAAGATATGTATAATTATATTATATTTATATTAATTTACTTCTAACCGATGGCTTTTATGAAATATTTGTGCTTGAAGACCATTGCGCAACATTTTTGCACATTGAACACCATCCAAAAAACTACAAGGCTAAGGGGCAGTCACTTCCTGGTAACTTTCATAGCGTAGGCAGCAGGAGTGAGTTAGGACCACATTCTGTTTGAGTCTGTTTCATTCCATTGTCTTCTACTGCTAGGGAACTGATCAAGGACGAAGGTAGATCTGTGAAGGTAGATCTGGGCTAACCAGACTAGTACAGTGCCAGAGTAGGATACAGTAGACATCATCCCTCCAACACTCCCCCATATCTGGTCTCTCCTTATGGCCATGTAGCTGTCTTCTCTACCTCGGCCACTCGCCTCTCCAATATCTCCTCTCAGTTCCCAGTGGACCTTTTACCTTTCAGTAAAATTAAATAAAAAAGACAAAAACAGAATTACTGCATGTGTTTGCAAAACAAGCATAGGACAAACTACTGTACCTCCACCCATTGAAATAGAGTCACAGCTGAACATTGATTTGACTGGGGATGACTTTTCTAGTTATTATACACTGCTCAAAAAAATAAAGGGAACACTAAAATAACACATCCTATATCTGAATGAATGAAATAATCATATTAAATACTTTTTTCTTTACATAGTTGAATGTGCTGACAACAATCACACACAAATTATCAATGGAAATCAAATGTATCAACCCATGGAGGTCTGGATTTGGAGTCACCCTCAAAATTAAAGTGGAAAACCACACTACAGGCTGATCCAACTTTGATGTAATGTCCTTAAAATAAGTCAAAATGAGGCTCAGTAGTGTGTGTGGCCTCCACGTGCCTGTATGACCTCCCTACAACGCCTGGGCATGCTCCTGATGAGGTGGCGGATGGTCTCCTGAGGGATCTCCTCCCAGACCTGGACTAAAGCATCCGCCAACTCCTGGACAGTCTGTGGTGCAACGTGGCGTTGGTGGATGGAGCGAGACATGATGTGCTCAATTGGATTCAGGTCTGGGGAACGGGCAGGCCAGTCCATAGCATCAATGCCTTCCTCTTGCAGGAACTGCTGACACACTCCAGCCACATGAGGTCTAGCATTGTCTTGCATTAGGAGGAACCCAGGGCCAACCGCACCAGCATATGGTCTCACAAGGGGTCTGAGGATCTCATCTCAGTACCTAATGGCAGTCAGGCTACCTCTGGCGAGCACATGGAGGGCTGTGCGGCCCCCCAAAGAAATGCCACCCCACACCATGACTGACCCACCGCCAAACCGGTCATGCTGGAGGATGTTGCAGGCAGCAGAACGTTCTCCACGGCGTCTCCAGACTCTGTCACGTCTGTCACATGTGCTCAGTGTGAACCTGCTTTCATCTGTGAAGAGCACAGGGCGCCAGTGGCGAATTTGCCAATCTTGGTGTTCTCTGACAAATGCCAAACGTCCTGCACGGTGTTGGGCTGTAAGCACAACCCCCACCTGTGGACGTCGGGCCCTCATACCAACCTCATGGAGTCTGTTTCTGACCGTTTGAGCAGACACATGCACATTTGTGGCCTGCTGGAGGTCATTTTGCAGGGCTCTGGCAGTGTTCCTCCTGCTCCTCCTTGCACAAAGGCGGAGGTAGCAGTCCTGCTGCTGGGTTGTTGCCCTCCTACGGCCTCCTCCACGTCTCCTGATGTACTGACCTGTCTCCTGGTAGCGCCTCCATGCTCTGGACACTACGCTGACAGACACAGCAAACCTTCTTGCCACAGCTCGCATTGATGTGCCATCCTGGATGAGCTGCACTACCTGAGCCACTTGTGTGGGTTGTAGACTCCGTCTCATGCTACCACTAGAGTGAAAGCACCGCCAGCATTCAAAAGTGACCAAAACATCAGCCAGGAAGCATAGGAACTGAGAAGTGGTCTGTGGTCACCACCTTCAGAACCACTTCTTTATTGGGGGTGTCTTGCTAATTGCCTATAATTTCCACCTGTTGTCTATTCCATTTGCACAACAGCATGTGAAATGTATTGTCAATCAGTGTTGCTTCCTAAGTGGACAGTTTGATTTCACAGAAGTGTGATTGACTTGGAGTTACATTGTGTTGTTTAAGTGTTACCTTTATTTTTTTGAGCAGTGTATTTCTATGGTTAAACCATCGTGTGTATGCATGTACACTACATGACCAAAAGTATGTGGACACCTGTTCGTGGAACATCTCATCTCAAAATCATGGGCATTAATATGGAGTTGGTCCCCCCCTTTGCTGCTATAACAGCCTCCAGTCTTCTGGGAAAGCTTTCCACTATAAGTTGGAACATTGCTGCGGGGACTTGCTTCCATTCACCCACAAGAGCATTAGTAAGGTTAGCAACTGATGTTGGGCGATTAGGCCTGGCTCGCAGTAGGCGTTCCAATTCATCCCAAAGGTGTTCGATGGGGTTGAGGTCAGGGCTCTGTGCAAGCCAGTCAAGTTCTTCCACAACAATCTCAACAAACCATTTCTGTATGGACCTCGCTTTGTGCACGGGGGAATTGTCATGCTGAAACAGGACAGGGCCTTCCCCAAACTGTTGCCACAAAGTTGGAAGCACAGAATCATCTAGAATGTAATTGTATGCTGTAGCGTTAAGATTTCCCTTCACTGGAACTAAGGGGTCTAGGCCGAACCATGAAAAACAGCCCCAGACCATTATTCCTCCTCCACCTAACTTTATAGTTGGCACTATGCAGTTGGGTAGGGAGTGTTCTCCTGGCATCCGCAAAATCCAGATTCGTCCGTTGGACTGCCAGATGGTGAAGCGTGATTCATCACTCCAGAGAACGTGTTTCCACTGCTCCAGAGTCCAATCGAGGCGAGCTTTACACCACTCCAGCCGACGCTTGGCATTGCGCATGGTGATCTTAGGCTTGTGTGCAGCTGCTCGGCCATGGAAACCCATTTCATGAAGCTCCCGACGAACAGTTATTGTGCTGACGTTGCTTCCAGAGGCAGTTTGGAACTCAGTAGTGAGTGTTGCAACTGAGGACAGACGGTTTTTACGCGCTACGTGCTTCAGCACTCGGTGGTCCCGTTCTGTGAGCTTGTGTGGCCTACCCGTTTGCGGCTGAGCCGTTGTTGCTCCTAGACGTTTTCCACTTCACAATAACAGCACTTACAGTTGACCGGGGCAGCTCTGGCAGGGCAGAAATTTGACAAACTGACTTGTTGGAAAGCTGGCATCCTATGACAGTGCCACGTTGAAAGTCACTGAGCTCTTCAGTAAGGCCATTCTACTGCCAATTTTTGTCTATGGAGATTGCATGGCTGTGGCTGAAATAACCGAATCCACTAATTTGAAGGGGTGTCCACATACTTTTGTATGTATGTATGCATGCACCTTTATACAGATGACAGCCACAAACCAGCTGACTGACAAATGGTGTGCCACGAACCAGTTTGTTCCAGAAACAAACTGTGTATCCCACATATGCATGTCCACAAGTGGCAAAGGAGACATCATGACTAGAGTGTCCTACCTGGTTTGTGACTGTCAGGTGGAGCTAAACCATTTTTTTAACTTGGTGAAGAAGCCCTGCTCCTCCTTGCTCTCTCCTCCCTCCTCTTGCCTGTCCTGACCTGCCCCAGACTCCTTACCACTGCTGCCCCCACCTGGTCAGAAACATGTACTGCGTGAGCCAAGATTTCACTAATTTCACATTATCAGCCTTGATCAGCAGAGCTGGGACCTCAACTAATTGTAAACCAAATGAAGTGAAGCAGGTAAGTGTGCAGTCAGTGTGTAGGAACCTAGCGCAGAAACAGTGTGTGTGTGCCACTACCTGCAGTGGTGCTGGTGACACCATTGACAGTCCCCTCCACTTCAGTCTCGTCCTCTGCGTAGCTCATGAGCAGAGCTTTCTGTCTGTCTGTCAGGGTCCTGCACACACACACACACACACACACAAGAGTGGAGATGAGCATCTAACATTTGTCAGTAACTTACTACAGAGATGTTATCTGAAGGTGTATTGTCAGTAACTTACTACAGAGATGTTATCTGAAGGTGTATTGTCAGTAACTTACTACAGAGATGTTATCTAAAGGTGTATTGTCAATAGCTTACTTGGGGACTCTGACTTTGACGTGGACGTAGTGATCTCCGTAACCATAGCCACTGATCCGTGCGATGCCCTTCCCAGAGAGGAGGATTCTCTGGTCTGTCTGGATCCCAGCAGGGATCTACAAGAGGATCCACCAATCACAGTTAGTTACTGGCCATCGATCCATCACTCCTATGTCTGTACAGTTGAAGTCTGAAGTTTACATCCACCTTAGCCAAATACATTTAAACTCAGTTGTTCACAATTCCTGACATTTAATCCTAGTAAAATTTCCTTGTTTTAGGTCAGTTAGGAACACCACTTTATTTTAAGAATGTGAAATGTCAGAATAATAGTGGAGAGAATTATTTATTTCAGCTTTTATTTATTTCAACACATTCCCAGTGGGTCAGAAGTTTATATACACTCAATTAGTATTTGGTAGCATTGTCTTTAAATTGTTTAACTTGGGTCAAACGTTTCAGGTAGCCTTCCACAAGCTTCCCACAATAAATTGGGTGAATTTTGGCCCATTCCTCCAGACAGACCGGGTGTAACTGAGTCAGGTTTGTAGGCCTCCTTGCTCGCACATGCCTTTTCAGTTCTGCCCACACATTTTCTATAGGATTGAGGTCAGGGCTTTATGATGGCCACTCCAATACCTTGACTTTGTTGTCCTTAAGCCATTTTGCCACAACTTTGGAAGTATGCTTGGGGTCATTGTCCATTTGGAAGACCCATTTGCGACCAAGCTTCCTGACTGATGTCTTGAGATGTTGCTTCAGTATATCCACATAATTTTCCTTCCTCATGATGCCATCTATTTTGTGAAGTGCACCAGTCCCTCCTGCAGCAAAGCACCCCCACAGCATGATGCTGCCACCCCCGTGCTTCACGGTTGGGATGGTGTTCTTTGGCTTGCAAGCATCCCACTTTTTCCTCCAAACATAACGATAGTCATTATGGCCAAACAGTTCTATTTTTGTTTTATCAGACCAGAGGACATTTCTCCAAAAAGTATGATCTTTGTCCCCATGTGCAGTTGCAAACCATCTGGCTTTTTTATGGCGGTTTTAGAGCGGTGGCTTCTTCCTTGCTGAGCGGCCTTTCAGGTTATGTCGATATAGGACTCGTTTTACTGTGGATATAGATACTTTTGTACCGGTTTCCTCCAGCATCTTCACAAGGTCCTTTGCTGTTCTGGGATTGATTTGCACTTTTCGCACCAAAGTACGTTCATCTCTAGGAGACAGAACGCGTCTCCTTCCTGAGCAGTATGACGGTTGCGTGGTCCCGTGGTGTTTATACTTGCGTACTATTGTTTGTACAGATGAACGTGGTACCTTCAGGCGTTTGGAAATTGCTCCCAAGCATGAACCAGACTTGTGGAGGTCTACAATTTTATTTCTGAGGTCTTGGATGATTTCGATTGATTCTTTTGAGGCCTTGAAATACATCCACAGGTACACCTCCAATTGAATCAAATTATGTCAATTAGCCTATCAGAAGCTTTTAAAGCCATGACATCATTTTCTGGAATCTTCCAAGCTGTTTAAAGGCGCAGTCAACTTAGTGTATGTAAACTTCTGACCCACTGGAATTGTGATACAGTGAATTATAAGTGAAATAATCTGTCTGTAAACAATTGTTGGAAAAATTATGTGTCATGTACAAAGTAGATGTCCTAACCGACTTGCCAAAACTATAGTTTGTTAACAAGAAATTTGTGGAGTGGTTGAAAACGAGTTTTAATGACTCCAACCTAAGTGTATGTAAACTTCCGACTTCAACTGTATGTATGTATGTATGTATGTATGTATGTATGTATGTATGTATGTATGTATGTGTCACAGAAAGGTTGGTATGTCTGTGTGTCTCTCACCGAGAGGTTGACTGTCTCGTAGAGGCCCTGTGCCCGGGCCGTGCCCCCCAGGACAGCCTGAGCTACAGAGATCATCACATCAGAGTGGATGTCTGCTCCATCCCGTCTGAATACTGGGCTCTTCTGGACCCGGAACGTGATGAACACCTCCTTCTTCCCCACAGGCATCCTGACCGTCTGACCGTCCTCAACACCTGCAAAGAGACAACACAGCCAGTTAAGCCGGGCGTGCACTACACGACTTTCAATATCCTAACATCGCTGAGCCTCTCACATTAAACGTCTTTCCTACGTAGTGGTGCAGACGGGGTCACACACTACACGATGTGGCACAGACGGGGTCACACACTACACGATGTGGCACAGACGGGGTCACACACTACACGATACTTCATACCACCACGCTGTCTCACCCAAACATTTATGCAATTAGATTGTCAACGTAGCTAGAACAAATCAGCCTCAAACATTTTCAGTCAGACATTCACACCTGCCATAGAGTTGAAATATCTAGCCAACATTTTGAATTTTATAACATTGCTTGTGAACTTCAGAGCTGTAACGATTTGACACTTTGGCTTTGGTTAAAGGCAAGTACAAACGCATACTAGTAGTGGTCATGGCTCCTGCTGGAGAGTCTACACATTCTGGGTGACGCAAAACAACGTCATCATCTCAAGGGCTTCTTCTCTGGCCAGCTCTCATTGGCTATTGCTGATCACCGTTCTCAAAACATGTCGTTGCACATCTAACACACTACAAGAGTATTGCAGATTTTGTGCCGATAAAATCAAACATGTTTGAAAATATCAGGACGTCTGGGACTGCTCAAAGACAGGATCGGTAGCCCTCATATTGAGTCTCTGACCCGCTCACATTAAACGTGCGTAGGTGATGGCCGCGCACCCCGAGTAGTCAACGACATGGGGATTTTGTATCTGATCTCAAAAACGTGTCTGGGACAGCTAAATCAAGGCCAAAATTGTGTAGTGTACACCCGGTTTCAGAGACTGATTCATCCAGCATTATAGTTTTATAGAAGTTTTAAACAGTAGGGACTGCTTCATGCAGCATTTTAGAGTTTTATAGAAGTTTCAAACAGTATAAGATCATTATACAATTGGTCAGTGATCTTATTGAGAAAAGGAAGTGTTCATGTGAGAGATTCAGGATGAAAAGGCTGCTTCTGGGTCTCTGTGTGTGTAAGAAAATGCATACTATTTTTAGATCAAGTATTGTTTTGAAAGATTCTAGGTAAGACTGGGTAGGTATAGGAGTGAGTGAGAGTCAGTGTGTGGGTGTACGTGTGTCTCACCTGCTGGCACAGGCACCGTAACTGTCTTTTTCTGTCTGGTTTGTCCGGTCCCGTGACAGGAGTTACAGGGGGTGGAGATCACAGTGCCTTTCCCACTACAGCGACGGCATGTCGACCGCATCACAAAGGGGCCCGTGTTCACCGTCTCCTGCACAGCGCAAAACACACAAGCACGTGAGACAAGCACGTGAGACACGAACACATCACGTCACACATCATGTCACCTACCATGCCAGAGCCGTTGCAGTAGTGGCAGTGCACAACCTTGGTACCCGGCTCGCTCCCTTTGCCTTCACAGCGCTGGCAGCTGGCCTCAGTGTTGAACGCCATCTCTTTGTTGACCCCCTTGGCAGCTTGGTTGAACGTCAGCTCCATGATAAACTGGGAGGAAAGCAGGGACAAGAGATTAATCTTGGATGTCCTTAACAAAAGGTTTACACTCCTAAAAAAAGAATTACTTCCTGCTTTTACTTCCTGGCATGGGCTCACTCAATATGGCCTCACTGAACATTTACTTGAATGAGGAGTCATAACTTCTGTTTGTGCTGTATAGCCAACTCATATGGTCGTTGTCATGCACAGACAGATCTGGGATTAGGCTAGTCGTAACGCCCTCTCCAAACCCCCTGCTTCTAAAAGCAGTAAGGCGTCCCAACAACGTACCTCCTGGGGCTGATCAAATATGGCGTTGAAGTCACCGAAGCCGCGGCTTCCGGAGAACTCCCCAAAGATCTTGCGGAACAGTTCCTCTGGGTCCACGCTGCTGGTCTGTCCGCTCCAGTACTGCTGGTGTCCACCACCACCCGCCTGGTTGGCATCAAACCCTGCCACCCCGTACGTGTCATACTGCTTCCTCTTCACCTCGTCACTCAGCACCTGGGGGAGAACAAAGCAGGAAATAAGATGCACAGTCCTCCAGTAAGATCAGGTAGTTCCATCATAAAGTCAAGTGGTTCTGATGTTTTGTTTATTTGATTAACAGACACTTCAAGAGTGACATCAAATAGTACCAAGAAACCAGTTAGGCAAGTAACTAACTAACTAGTGATTCCACATCAGCTACACAAGTCACAGAAATATTGCTATACCTTTCACCGCTATCCCTTTAATCTCATTTTAGTTTCTTAAAGGGGAAGCCGGTTTTGAAGAAGAACTTGAGCCAAACCTCATAAGCTTCAGCCAGCTGAGCAAATTTCTCCTTGGCCTTAGGGTCTTCCTTGTTGGTGTCAGGATGATACTTCTTGGCCATCTGAAGAGAGACAACAACAAACATTCTCCTTCAACAACTGTGGTGAGTGGTGAAAGCAAAGGATCAATACAGTAAGTCAACACTACACAGGAAGTGGTCACACACACACACACAGTGACACACACACCTGGTAATATGCTTTCTTGATCTCTTTTTGGGTGGCAGTGCGTGGTACCCCCAGCACTGTGTAGAAGTCCTGTTTGTTGGATGCCGGGGCACTTGTGTGGAAGGACAGTGTGCAGATGACATGGGGAGATTTGACACCTGGAACTACAAAGAAAGGGCATGTGAGTAGATTACACCTGGCGACATGATTGTGGATTATATATCTATTTTCAAGGTACCTACAGGCCTGTACACTCACACAATTCATATATAACACTAAGCAGGGCTCTATCGATATATCTGGGGACTCAAACTAAATACATTAAAGTTAGCTGCTGTCTGTTATGATCAGCTCTTGGGCCAAGAAGTTTCTAGCCAACGCCAGTTGGCATCTGTAACTACCTAATCAGGGACCATGCAGATACAGCTAGTTCAACGCACTGTGTTTGACTGTACAGTACAGTAGCCATTCCTGACAGTCCGTTCAAGATCATCAGTGCTGTGACCTGACATGACTTTCCATGCAATGGCTATGCAGCTGCAGGCTAGCTACAGTATCAAACACCCCCAACAATTTGAATGCGTACAAGCTAACTGCTAGCTAGCTATGGGATTACATCCCTCTTCCATGGTATGTCATCATCATCCATGAGCTAACGTTAGTCTGTCTTTCAGTTGCATCGTTAGGAATGTTACCGTGGTGTCAAAAAAACTGATTGCAGACTGTCAGTTGTGTCCAAAAAGGTGCATGGAAACTACGAGAAACGCTAGCATCAAGCTAGCCTAGCTTGCTAGCTAGGCCGTCTAAGTGCACCCCCTACCTGACAGCCCTCTCAATGTCAACGCATTCCCCGTGCCCCCGCGCATTGCATTGCCTCCCGGCCACATCTTCTGTGTTCCTAAAGTCGACAGACTTCTGGCACCTCCATTAGAAGAAGGGGCCAGAGCACAGCAAGCACGACGGTGACCGGAGAACACAGCAACTGTTATCCAGCGTGTGGAGCACCGAGCCGCTGAGGACGCCATCATTACTCCACTGCTGTTACTCAGCGGGGACTGCGCATGTGCAAGTAAAGCGGTGTCACGGACATGCGCAGAAGCGTTGACCGCCAATAAAGATATTTTTGTTTCAAGATTGAAGATTGCCAACTTGAGAGCAAACTAACTTTCACTCTGTTGCAATATCTGCACTTGAGAAACTGTGGATGAGTATTTAAACATTTGTATCCCATGCAGTCCGCTTCTTACTCACGATTAAACATTTAAAACATAAATATTTGTATTTTACCGTGGTCAATCACAATTGATGTAGCTAAACAGGGATCTGAGTCGATCGTCGATAGAGTCGTTCACATAGTACAGCGAGTTGTGACAGTGCTGAACTCGAGAACTGTCATCTGAAAAGGAGCGTGCTGCTGAGTGCTCGCGCTTTTAGGAGAGTATCAACAAGACAGAGATACCCGGAAGGCACGAAAGTTAATTTAGGTGACTAGAATGAATCGTTTCAAGACCTCCAAATTCAAAAACACCACCCCGAAGATCGCCAAGAAAGATGTAAGTAATGAGCGTTGAAAGAAAGCCTCGCCAGCATTGGTTCTTAGCAACCGTGAAGAAGACGGAGTGGTGTTTTGGGGAACGTCTGAAAATGTATGGAGGAAATTGAACTTCCTGCATATCTGCAGAAGGCTATTGCATCGCAAGAGTGTGTCGGTAGAGAAACAATTGTCTACGAAAATCAAGAGCAAATCGCGAAGGCTGCTACAGTGTTAACCATGTGGTTATTGTTATCTAGCTAGCTTTCAGCAGTCTATGCAAATTCCACGTTTGACAGTGGTTCGTATTGGGCAGGATTGTCGGATGTTACAGATAGGCTGTGATGCTCATCATCACTGAATGGCCACATTGTTGCGAATTCTTGCTCTCATTGTAACCGGTCACCATTCTACAATGTAGCAGCAATGCTCAGATTTGAGATGTAAAGTGCACTGTACATACAATACGTATCCCTACGCCATTTAACAAAGCTCCTCTCTGTCAACCAATGACTGTAGGCTGTGAATAAGATACACCGTGGTGGTGTCATGCCGTCAGTCCTGGTGTTAGATACCTGGGAGTGCCTCGCATACCGGTTTTAAAAAGCAGGTAGATTGAGTTACACACGTTTGGGCTGTGCTCCAATTTGCACAGACAGCCATTACTACTCTTCCTGTGGATGATTATGTAACCTCCCCACTGCTGTCTTGTGATGACTGGCTGAGACAGTGGAAATGTCTGACATTCTTAATATCAAGTGGATGATTTAGGCATTGTGGAGGATTTCATTTTATAACCTAGTAGATCCTGATGATGCAAGTTGATCTCTGGACTTGCTGTAGCTAAGCCCCTTGATGAAAAATAGTTCTGCCTTGAGGGCTTCTCATGATATCAGCCAGTCACCTCCTACATGCTGTCAGATATAGGCTACCACCTGAACAGCCTTGAGGACTTCTCATGATGCCAGCTAGTCACCTCCTACATGCTGTCAGATGTAGGCTACCACCTGAACAGCCTTGAGGACTTCTCATGATGCCAGCTAGTCACCTCCTACATGCTGTCAGATGTAGGCTACCACCTGAACAGCCTTGAGGACTTCTCATGATGCCAGCTAGTCACCTCCTACATGCTGTCAGATGTAGGCTACCACCTGAACAATCCCTCTTATTTAGAACCATGGCTTGCCTTTTTTAGCCTGGGCTTTGTCTCTTTATATGTATATATTTATTCAGGTTTAGCCTGGGCTTTGTCACACATTATTGTGTGGGGGGATAGAGAGAAAGATGAAAATGGGAAATACCCAAGGGCTTGGGCAAGGCTACTGGGGCCGGGGCCTTGGCTGTGGCAGGTCCTGGGACTCAAGTGCAGTCACAGCAGGTCTGAGGACTGGGGATTAGTCCAGTCAGCTGTTCAGTCCTATGCTAAAGCCCCAGAGGCCCTTAGATGTATCTGATGGTGAAGCCACACACCGCTGCTACCAGGTGCTCAGAGCATGTGTGACACCCAACTGCAGTCTCCTCAGAGCTGTATGTGCATGATGACCTACAGTGGTTAGGCCTACAGTGTAAACTACAGTACACTGCTGCACGGTCAAGCAATAGCTGAAGTTCATGACTGATTTGGCATTGATGAGAGTTAAGTTCCCTTTTATAATAGGTCTACATCATGAGTGACCCCTCTCTGGCTAAAATACAGCTTGAAAAGGTTGCTCTTATAAATAGGTTATGAAACAGACCATTACTTGGATGATTATTCTCAATGTAGCAAGCTTCCACACAGTCTCACAGTGTGAGTGAGTTTCAGCTGCAGAGTGGATCTCTGATCCTGTTACGAGCACTGCCTCAGAAAAGCAACGCTCAAAGCACCACTTCAAATGGGGAGAGAGAGAGCGAAAGCGAGAGTGAGAGAGCTAGAGGGAGAGAGAGGGTTAGAGAGGGAGGGAGAACTCCAAGGAGTGAGTGAGTGTGAATGGGCACCTGGTTCTCTTTATGCCTGGCTGCCTATGGAGCAGTAATGTGTGTTTCCTGAGAGAGAGAAACTAGCTGTTTTGCTAGGCTGTCAGACGCTGTCTGGGCTGCAAAGTGCTCTCTGTACCTTCCCTGCTGGTGCTCGCGACTGTGTTTAGGCCTATTGTCTGACATGGTTAGTCCATAACGGTTTTGGCAGCAGTGGTATTCAAACACACAGCCCTCCTGCCTCTGCCCTGTTGTTACTGTTGTGAAAAGAGGTTTTAGAATGCACATCGCAGGGAGTCGCTTCCACTTCCTTAACATTCTGCTGATACAACAGGCACGGCAGAGGGTGTGTGTATAACAACACGCCCTCTGATACCGTCTTCCTTATTATCACAGTTAGTCTTTAATCTTGGGTGTTTGGAGAAGCAGTGTGTGTGTGCTCTGCCTCTGCGTTTAAGGTATCCACAGTTTATTTTGGGATGACTATGAACTGCATTGCACTTCAGCAGTGTGTGTCTGAAAGAGTGTGAGCTGCTGTTCTCTTGTGTGGACTTGTCAAGGGAACGCTTAGGATCCCACTCAGTTGGACAGACTTGCATTTTAAGTGAACAGACAACAACTGAAACATTCTAATGGTTTTCTTGTCATGTATAACAACAATTATGTTTGTCCCTACTCTATTGTATTAGCATAGGTCAGAAATAGCCTACTCATAATGTCCGTTAGACAGTCATCTTTTAGACCACAGTGATCACCTTTGTTTTATCTGATGGCCAGTTCCATCAGTCAGCTTCCTAATGATAGCTCCAGAGTCCCACCACACGTACCCCTAATGCACTGTTAATTACCCCTCTGTGTCCAGGGCTGGATCAGTAATATCCGGGCAGGATCCTTCACCTCTCAGGGGAACCACATCAAATCCAGCCCCAGGCTTGTGGCCTTCAACACTGACCAGGCCGGTAAGGATGAGACTCAGTCGGGACAACTATAGGGCCAACCGGAACCGTACTGTGCTGGCTTGGACATTTTCTTTTCAAAATGTCAGTTCATGCATGGTTCTAGCAACTATGGTGGATGTGGTATCCGTTTGGCCCTATAGTGTGATTCAGGCAACAGTGGTATGCGGTTGGGGTTCAACTAAGAATGTTCTGTCTGGTCTCTTATGAGGAGTCATGCTGTCTGTCTCTCTGGTAAGTTTACCTGTCTGTTGAAGCGTGTGTGAGCAGGTATTACCATCACAGAGCAGATATTTCCCATATCTTGAATCTCCATCTGTTTTGTATGAAAGAGAGACTGTATCGATCACACTGTCTGTGTCTCTGTGTGTGTCTCTCTGTGTGTGTTTTTGTGTGTGTGTGTCTCTTTCTCTGTCACCAGGTGGAGGAATGCTCGGCCTCACCTCTGTGGAACCAGGGTCTGATGGCAAGTGGACAGTGACTCTGATCCCATGTCATGCTGGTAAGATCCCTCTATCTACTTTTCATCCCTCCTTCACAAGCACCAGACACTATCCACTCATCACAACTCTCTCATTTCTCTCTCTGTTGTTTTACATTTCTTAAAGCTGCAATATGTAACTTTTTGGGCGACCTGACCAAATCCATATAGAAATGTGTGTTATAGATCTGTCATCTGCATCGAAAGCAAGTCTTAAGAAGCGGTAGATCTGTTCTATGTGCACTATTTCTATGCTTCCCGTTTAGTTTTATTTTTGCGTCTTTTGCTTCAAACAGCTGAAAATACAATATTTTTGGTTATGTAAAATATATTTCTCAGTGGTTTAGATGGTACAATGACCCTGTACACTACACTTGTTTGTTTTGTCACATAAACTGCAATTAAGCAAACTATTAGAATTTTAGCCACCAGGAAATGGCAGAGCGATTTCTGCATAGTGCATCTTTAATATTTCAAATTCTTACCATGAGTTCGTTTGACATAGTCCAGTCCCAGATCAATTAATGTGCTGTCTGTCTTGCCAACTGCTATGGTCATTGTCACGACTCCCGACCGAAGGAGTTAGATAGACAGTACAACCAGATATGGAACTAGGTGTAGCGAACATGAGTCGGGTACATGGTTGCTCATGGTCTCGTGATGAGCTAGCCCTGCCTACGACTTCAAAAATCATTGTCCCAAAAGGGAATATCCTCTTGGTTTAACGTGGTTTCTAACGTGAGAGACAGGCTATGTTTCAACCTCAACCTTTTTCTAACTCACTCCCTTTTGTCCGTTTTTTTACAAGCCCAGTGCAGTCAAAAATGTGATTTTCCTGTGTTTTATATATATTTCCACACTATGAGGTTGGAATAATACTATGAAATTATGAAAATGATTGTAATGCCCTTTTAGTGTAAGAGCTGTTTGGAAAGACCACCTGATATTTCAGCCTGTTTTAGTGTGACATCACCAGGCGGTAAATTAGTTAATTGACCAATTAGAAAAAGGGTTCCAAACATCTCTGCCAATAACCACTAGTTTTCAGTTTTCCCCTCCCCACACAGACCACTCCCAGACATTCCTAGCAAAATTATTGCTTCAGAAATTGCTATTTGTTTAGAAGCTATTGTTGTTTCTTTTTGACCATTTTAATTGAACACAATCACAGTAAGGTACTTAATTGTTCCCCAGAAATGATTTGATATTGAGATAAAAACTGCTGCATTGGACCTTTTAACTTACAAATTATACTCCTTGTTCCCAAGTGATCACAAGAGGAATGCAAATGCCATTGTTCTGAAATAAACCCTTACACTTGTGACCTAAATCTCTTGTTTGTCCTCCTCCTCTCTCTCTGTCTCTCTCACTCTCTCAGATCTGATAACTGATTTGGACTTCTCTCCGTTTGATGATAATCTCCTGGCTACCTGTTCTGCAGATGAAACGGTGAGGCCCTCTCCAACCTCATTCCTCTAAGGCCCTGTCTCCCTGTCCTCATTCCTCTAAGACCCTGTCCTCATTCCTCTAAGGCCCTGTCTCTCTGTCCTCATTCCTCTAAGGCCCTGTCTCTCTGTCCTCATTCCTCTAAGGCCCTGTCTCTCTGTCCTCATTCCTCTAAGGCCCTGTCTCTCTGTCCTCATTCCTCTAAGGCCCTGTCTCTCTGTCCTCATTCCTCTAAGGCCCTGTCTCTCTGTCCTCATTCCTCTAAGGCCCTGTCTTCATTTTTTTTTAAACATCCTTCATTCTTTCCTTCCTTCCTCTTGGCCCTTCACCTAACTATAAGATGAGTGATTGCTTTCAGGAAGGAAGGGAGGAAAGAGGATCTTGTTATGGTCTCACACTCTCTTGCAGACCGTCTGTTGTATTTTTCCATGGTACATGCACATTAACAGTTGTTTGTGTCTTTAGGCCGGGAACGAGGGCTATGACAGATCTGGATGAAAAAATGAATTGCATTGACTGTTGTTATTATGTGGAAAGAAACCTTTGAAGTCACTCAGAGTCCATCTTACCTCAGAGCTGCTTCCCCACAGGTGCTCAGCCTTAAGAATGTGCTGAGTGTGTGAGTGTGTGAGTGTGTGAGTGTGTGAGTGTGTGAGTGTGTGAGTGTGTGAGTGTGTGAGTGTGTGAGTGTGTGAGTGTGTGAGTGTGTGTGTGTGTGTGTGTGTGTGTGTGCAGACTCAGCAGCAGGGTCTGCCTCAGAGGGCTGAGTAAACAAATGTACAGCCACACTGGGCCGTAAGCCTCAGTCCACAGTAAAGTACCCAACATCTGTAGAGGAGCCCTGAGCTCAGCTAGGATATTTTATATTCCAGCTTTCATCTGCTGCCAAGAAAACATTGTTTTTGTCACCTTGTTGTGCTGAGTAACACACACAGACATCCACACCCACAAACACACATGTATGCACACACACACACACACACACACACTCACACTCACACACACACACACACACACACACACACACACACGCTGTTTTAAGACTTTGTCATCGCTTTAGATAAATCATAGCTAAAGTGGCATCGCTCTGCTTTAGCCATAGAGACAGAAACAGACGCACTGATGCTGACTTTCAGTTTGATGAACACGCATGCAAATACACACACACACACACAGACACCCAGGATTTGAAGGCTCAGCACAGCACAGCCCTGAAACAACAGCATATTATTTATCCCACTAACAGGCCCCAGGTGGCATTTCAAAGCTGCCATTTTACCACCTTATTGCTGGATTGAATCCTGGATCTGCAGCTGTATACCACCTGGTTCTCCAGTCCAGTTGGTCCAGATGTCCATAGTCCTAGTAGTGAGAACATGGTCCAGGTGTCAGTAGTCCTAGTAGTGAGAACATGGTCCAGGTGTCCATAGTCCTAGTAGTGAGAACATGGTCCAGGTGTCCATAGTCCTAGTAGTGAGAACATGGTCCAGGTGTCAGTAGTCCTAGTAGTGAGAACATGGTCCAGGTGTCAGTAGTCCTAGTAGTGAGAACATGGTCCAGGTGTCCATAGTCCTAGTAGTGAGAACATGGTCCAGATGTCCATAGTCCTAGTAGTGAGAACATGGTCCAGGTGTCAGTAGTCCTAGTAGTGAGAACATGGTCCAGGTGTCAGTAGTCCTAGTAGTGAGAACATGGTCCAGGTGTCCATAGTCCTAGTAGTGAGAACATGGTCCAGGTGTCAGTAGTCCTAGTAGTGAGAACATGGTCCAGGTGTCAGTAGTCCTAGTAGTGAGAACATGGTCCAGGTGTCAGTAGTCCTAGTAGTGAGAACATGGTCCAGGTGTCCATAGTCCTAGTAGTGAGAACATGGTCCAGGTGTCCATAGTCCTAGTAGTGAGAACATGGTCCAGGTGTCCATAGTCCTAGTAGTGAGAACATGGTCCAGGTGTCAGTAGTCCTAGTAGTGAGAACATGGTCCAGGTGTCAGTAGTCCTAGTAGTGAGAACATGGTCCAGGTGTCCATAGTCCTAGTAGTGAGAACATGGTCCAGGTGTCAGTAGTCCTAGTAGTGAGAACATGGTCCAGGTGTCAGTAGTCCTAGTAGTGAGAACATGGTCCAGGTGTCAGTAGTCCTAGTAGTGAGAACATGGTCCAGGTGTCCATAGTCCTAGTAGTGAGAACATGGTCCAGGTGTCAGTAGTCCTAGTAGTGAGAACATGGTCCAGGTGTCAGTAGTCCTAGTAGTGAGAACATGGTCCAGGTGTCAGTAGTCCTAGTAGTGAGAACATGGTCCAGGTGTCCATAGTCCTAGTAGTGAGAACATGGTCCAGGTGTCAGTAGTCCTAGTAGTGAGAACATGGTCCAGGTGTCCATAGTCCTAGTAGTGAGAACATGGTCCAGGTGTCAGTAGTCCTAGTAGTGAGAACATGGTCCAGGTGTCAGTGGTCCTAGTAGTGAGAACATGGTCCAGGTGTCAGTGGTCCTAGTAGTGAGAACATGGTCCAGGTGTCCATAGTCCTAGTAGTGAGAACATGGTCCAGGTGTCAGTAGTCCTAGTAGTGAGAACATGGTCCAGGTGTCAGTGGTCCTAGTAGTGAGAACATGGTCCAGGTGTCCATAGTCCTAGTAGTGAGAATATGGTCCAGGTGTCCATAGTCCTAGTAGTGAGAACATGGTCCAGGTGTCAGTAGTCCTAGTAGTGAGAACATGGTCCAGGTATCCATAGTCCTAGTAGTGAAAGCTCCAACGTTTAACAGTAGGTGGTTGGGTATGGGCATACTGAGTCGGCTGCGGTGGGTTTTAGGGCAAGGCCAGCTGTTTGAAATGAACTCACTGTTCATAAACAATGGGGTTGGGGCTAATAGCATGTCTATACTCTGCCTTTGAATGTTCAGTGAGTGTAGCTGGGGTTTGAATGTTCAGTGAATGTAGCTGGGGTTTGAACGTTCATTCAATGTAGCTGGGGTTTGAATGTTCAGTGAGTGTAGCTGGGGTTTGAACGTTCATTCAGTGTAGCTGGGGTGAAGGGATTAGTTTAGGTCATTTCCTTCGATGACCTACTGACATGGAGCAAGATACAAACCTCAAAAGCTTCTCTCTAACATTAGATAGATGTATGCATATGTAACATTTACATGTGTATAATACTGTATTTATATGCATATGTAACATACACTTGCTTCCATTCAGCCACAAGAGCATTAGTGAGGTCGGGCACTGATGTTGGGCGATTAGGCCTGGCTCGCAGTCGGTGTTCCAATTCATCCCAAAGGTGTTCGATGGGGTTGAGGTCAGGGCTCTGTGCAGGCCATTGAAGTTCTTCCACACCGATCTCGACAAACCATTTCTGTATGGACCTCGCTTTGTGCACGGGGGCATTGTCATGCTGAAACAGGAATCGGCCTTCCCCAAACTGTTGCCACAAAGTTGGAAGCACAGAATTGTCTAGAATGTAATTGTATGCTGTAGCATTAAGATTTCCCTTCACTGGAACTAAGGGGCCTAGCCCGAACCATGAAAAATAGCCCCAGACCATTATTCCTCCTCCACCAAACTTTACAGTTGGCACTATGCATTGGGGCAGGTAGCGTTCTCCTGGCATCCGCCAAACCCAGATTCCACTGCTCCAGAGTCCAATGGCGGCGAGCTTTACACCACTCCAGCCGACGCTTGGCATTGCGCATGGTGATCTTAGGCTTGTGTGCGGCTGCTCGGCCATGGAAACCCATTTCTTGAAGCTCCCGACGAACAGTTCTTGTGCTGACGTTTCTTCGAGGCAGTTTGGAACTCGGTAGTGAATGTTGCAAACGAGGACAGATGATTTTTACGCGCTACGCGCTTCAGCACTCGGCAGTCCCATTCTGTGAGCTTGTGTGGCCTACCCCTTTGCGGCTGAGCCGTTGTTGCTCCTAGACGTTTCCACTTCACAATAACAGCACTTACAGTTGACCGGGGCAGCTCTGGCAGGGCAGAAATCTGACAAACTGACTTTTTGGAAAGGTGGCATCCTATGCCACGTTGAAAGTCACTGAGCTCTTCAGTAAGGCCATTCTTCTGCCAATGTTTGTCTATGGAGATTGCATGGCTGTGTGCTCAATTTTATACACCTGTCAGCAAAGGGTTTGGCTGAAATAGCCGAATCCACTAATTTGAAGGGGTGTCCACATACTTTTGTATGTCCGTTGGCCACTCTCTTCATGTCTGATTGAGAGCCCATTCACCTGACACCTGTGTGAACGTGTGTGCGCGAGTGTGTGTCTCTCTTATACTCCGCACAACAAGGTCACTAAAAACATGCTTTCTTGGCCTGGTGTGGGTCCATCCAGGTGAAGCTGTGGCGTGTGTGTGAACCAGAACAGGAGCAGCCCGGGGGGGCGGAGGTGACCCTGTGTCCCGGAGAGGGTCGTCTGGAGCTGGTCTCCTTCCACCCCACCTCCTCTGGCCTGCTGGCTGTAGGCTCCACCAAGACAGCCCAGCTCTGGGACGCCAGCCGCCAAAACTCACCGCTAGCAGGTAGGATACACTGGAGGAGTGGAGGAGAGCAGAGGAGCTATACACCATGCAGGCATGAAAGAATGGACGAATGCATGAACACACACTCTCTTATAGACACTGACACATGATTGACGGAAAGCATGAACACACACAAACAAATGCATGAACGATGAACACACACACTCACAATCACTCACACACAAATAGATCCATACAGTACAAACCCACATCTTCACACACATATACCAGCAAACAGACCATACACAATCAGTCAGTTTGATCCTTTCACATTTATTTAGTTTCCTTCTGCTCTGTGTCACAGTAATGTTGAACATGTGAGCGAGCAACACTCTCTGTCCATCTGTAGTTCTACATTGTTTTCTATGTGTATAACATCTCTGTTATTGGTGTATAACGTCTCTGTTATTGGTGTATCACATCTCTGTTAATGGTGTATAACGTCTCTATGTTATTGGTGTATAACGTCTCTATGTTACTGGTGTATCAGGTCTCTATGTTATTGGTGTATCAGGTCTCTATGTTATTGGTGTATAACATCTCTATGTTATTGGTGTATAACGTCGCTATGTTATTGGTGTATAACGTCGCTATGTTATTGGTGTATAACATCGCTATGTTATTGGTGTATAACGTCGCTATGTTATTGGTGTATCAGGTCTCTATGTTATTGGTGTATCAGGTCTCTATGTTATTGGTGTATAACATCTCTATGTTATTGGTGTATAACGTCGCTATGTTATTGGTGTATAACGTCTCTATGTTATTGGTGTATCAGGTCTCTATGTTATTGGTGTATAACGTTTCTCTGTTATTGGTGTATAACCTCCCTGTTATTGGTGTATCACGTCTCTGTTATTGGTGTATCACATCCCTGTTATTGGTGGATAACGTCTGTTATTGGTGTATAACGTCCCTGTTATTGGTGTATCACGTCTCTCTGTTATTGGTGTATCACGTCCCTGTTATTGGTGTATCACGTCTCTCTGTTATTGGTGTATCACGTCTCTGTTATTGGTGTATCACGTCTCTCTGTTATTGGTGTATCACGTCCCTGTTATTGGTGTATCACGTCCCTGTTATTGGTGTATCACGTCTCTCTGTTATTGGTGTATCACGTCTCTGTTATTAGTGTATCACGTCTCTGTTATTGGTGTATCACGTCCCTGTTATTGGTGTATCACGTCCCTGTTATTGGTGTATCACATCCCTGTTATTGGTGTATCACGTCCCTGTTATTGGTGTATCACGTCCCTGTTATTGGTGTATCACGTCCCTGTTATTGGTGTATCACGTCCCTGTTATTGGTGTATCACGTCCCTGTTATTGGTGTATCACGTCCCTGTTATTGGTGTATCACGTCCCTGTTATTGGTGTATCACGTCCCTGTTATTGGTGTATCACATCCCTGTTATTGGTGTATCACGTCTCTCTGTTATTAGTGTATCACGTCCCTGTTATTGGTGTATCACGTCCCTGTTATTAGTGTATCACGTCCCTGTTATTGGTGTATCACGTCTCTCTGTTATTGGTGTATCACGTCTCTCTGTTATTGGTGTATCACGTCTCTCTGTTATTGGTGTATCACGTCTCTCTGTTATTGGTGTATCACGTCTCTCTGTTATTGGTGTATCACGTCTCTCTGTTATTGGTGTATCACGTCTCTCTGTTATTGGTGTATCACGTCTCTCTGTTATTGGTGTATCACGTCTCTCTGTTATTGGTGTATCACGTCTCTCTATGTTGGGGTCATGCGAGGCGGTGTCCTCAGGGTGACTCTGTCTCACTGACAGACAGGCAGTCTATGCTGTCTCTGCTGCTGAAGAGCGGTTGAGGTAACGTCTGCCTCTTCTCAGTCTCCGTGGTTCTCTGGTCTGGTCTGGTCTGGTCTGGTCTGGTCTGGTCTGGGTGGCCTGGGGCAGTTTGCTTATCCGCTGGCCTTCCACCCAGTCCTGACAGACAGGCCCCACCATGATGGCTGATGCTGCTCACTGCTGCCCCCCTCAGGCTGTGCCCTGCCCTTCCATTACTCCCTCACCACCCCTCTCTGACCCCTGACCCTGCTGTTAATGTGGTCTGGGTTCATCAGGGTGAACCTCAACACTTGGGGAGAGTGTGTGTGTCCCGTGTGACGACTTTCTTCACCATTGACAAATGCTGTTGTCATCTATGCTATCTACTGTCGTGTCATCATAACCCATCAATGCTATGCTGTAGCCATAACCAGCCATAGCACCATAACCTCATTATGTCCTGTGTACCATTGATCTAGGTGGTCTTAACTGGGTCAACTGGGTCTGCTTTGGGGTTTCTACAATCTATGTACTGTTGTTTCATCCTGTGTTTCCCTCTGTGTCCTGTGGTTTGGCTTCACCTGTCCTGTGTCTTGGCTTTACCTGTCCTGTGTCTTGGCCTCACCTGTCCTGTGTCTTGGCTTCACCTGTCCTGTGTTGACTTATGTGCCTCCCTGTGTTGTTTCTAACTGTGCTTTCTTTCTGGCTATTCATCCTGAATCTCTTTGTGTGCTTTAGTTGTTCTCCTCTGACCTAGCCTTCTGTGTTGTCCTGTGTTGTTGACCTGTCCTGGGCTGTTGTTGTTGACCTGTGCTGTTGTTCCCTGTCTTGTGTTTACCTGTGCTGTTGACCTCTCTGTGACCTCTCCTTGACTTGATCTCCCCTGTGATAACCTGTGGGCTGAGCTGACCAGTCTCTTGACCTCTGACCTGTGTGTGTCTATCTGCAGCTCTGGAGCCGCACGGTGATCAGCTGCAGAGTCTGAGCTGGAAAGAGGATGGCTCCCTGCTGGCTTCCTCCTGCAAGGTGAGTCAGTCCTACATTACATACTGAGACTAGACAGGAACTATTATTATCATGTACAGTACATCTAAATATAGGAGCACAGGAGTTGGATAGAAAAGACGGCAGAAAGTGCATGTTCACACATTGTGATCTGCTTTTCAATGGGATCCTACAATGAAGGTTTGGCACATAGCAACCTCTCTATCTATCAATGAAGGTTTGTCACATAGCAACTTCTCTATCCATCAATGAAGGTTTGTCAAATAGCAACCTCTGTATCTATCATATGTGTTGTGTCTTAAATACTTCCCAACTCTCCAGTGGTAAACAACAGCAGCTGAGGTTCACATAATGTGTGTGTTTGACATCTACTACATTGCTGTCGTACTGTGTGGAATCACTGATCTACAAATCAAATCAAATGTTATTGGTTGCGTACATATATTTAGCAGACGTTATTGCAGGTGCAGTGAAATGCTTATGTTCCTAGGTCAGTACATTAGTACTGAACAATACACACAAATACCACAAATAAAAAGAAAGGAATGAAGAAATACCAGGAAGAGCAATGATGTGTATAGGCAGTATGGACAGTATATGATGTTTATCGACAGTATGGACAGTATATGATGTGTATAGACAATATGGACAGTAGATGATGTGTATGGACAGTAGGGGTGTAACGATTCGTTTGAACAACGATTCGATTTGTATCATGATTCGTGGTTGTCGATACGATTCAAGGACGATATTGGTTCATTTAGAACGATACGATCCGAAACGATTCAGTGACTTGAAATCGATTCAGTAACCTTTTAGCCAAAAATTCAACCAGTGTGACTGAAATAAATACCTGGATACTGGACAGTGCAGGTGAAGTTTCCTAGATTCCTGTTTCTTGTAAGGACCGCAATGGTGGCTTGATAATTTCTCGCTCGTCGGCTTCTCCTCTGTCGTCCGCCATGCTATGTTTTGTTGTCTTGGCGCCTTTGCGCTGCTGCTGGCGCGATGACGTCACGGATAGGCAGACTGAATCGAGTAATGTTTAAAGCCTTTATCATTAAAAGTGCTAAGAAAAAACATCCATATAAAGTCTGACGTGCTTAAATCCAATGGGTTATTTCCTAGTATCGATACAATCGATTTATTACATTTTAAAACGATGTTAGATTGATATATGTTGTCCAAAAGGCCAACTCGCCGAGCACAGATCGATGTAGTTGGATCATAGGAATATAAATCGATACATCGATGTAGTAGATGGATCGTTACACCCCTAATGGACAGTATATGATGTATATGGACAATATGGACAGTATATGATGTATATGGACAATATGGACAGTATATGATGTGTATGGACAATATTGACAGTATATGATGTGTATAGGCAGTATGGACAGTATATGATGTGTATGGACAGTATATGATGTATATGGACAATATGGACAGTATATGATGTATATACAGTGGGGGAAAAAAGTATTTAGTCAGCCACCAATTGTGCAAGTTCTCCCACTTAAAAAGATGAGAGAGGCCTGTAATTTTCATCATAGGTACACGTCAACTATGACAGACAAATTGAGAAAAACTAATCCAGAAAATCACATTGTAGGATTTTTAATGAATTTATTTGCAAATTATGGTGGAAAAGAAGTATTTGGTCACCTACAAACAAGCAAGATTTCTGGCTCTCACAGACCTGTAACTTCTTCTTTAAGAGGCTCCTCTGTCCTCCACTCGTTAACTGTATTAATGGCACCTGTTTGAACTTGTTATCAGTATAAAAGACACCTGTCCACAACCTCAAACAGTCACACTCCAAACTCCACTATGGCCAAGACCAAAGAGCTGTCAAAGGACACCAGAAACAAAATTGTAGACCTGCACCAGGCTGGGAAGACTGAATCTGCAATAGGTAAGCAGCTTGGTTTGAAGAAATCAACTGTGGGAGCAATTATTAGGAAATGGAAGACATACAAGACCACTGATAATCTCCCTCGATCTGGGGCTCCACGCAAGATCTCACCCCGTGGGGTCAAAATGATCACAAGAACGGTGAGCAAAAATCCCAGAACCACACGGGGGGACCTAGTGAATGACCTGCAGAGAGCTGGGACCAAAGTAACAAAGCCTACCATCAGTAACACACTACGCCGCCAGGGACTCAAATCCTGCAGTGCAAGACGTGTCCCCCTGCTTAAGCCAGTACATGTCCAGGCCCGTCTGAAGTTTGCTAGAGTGCATTTGGATGATCCAGAAGAGGATTGGGAGAATATCATATGGTCAGATGAAACCAAAATAGAACTTTTTGGTAAAAACTGAACTCGTCGTGTTTGGAGGACAAATAATGCTGAGTTGCATCCAAAGAACACCATACCTACTGTGAAGCATGGGGGTGGAAACATCATGCTTTGGGGCTGTTTTTCTGCAAAGGGACCAGGACGACTGATCCGTGTAAAGGAAAGAATGAATGGGGCCATGTATCGCGAGATTTTGAGTGAAAACCTCCTTCCATCAGCAAGGGCATTGAAGATGAAACGTGGCTGGGTCTTTCAGCATGACAATGATCCCAAACACACCGCCCGGGCAACGAAGGAGTGGCTTCGTAAGAAGCATTTCAAGGTCCTGGAGTGGCCTAGCCAGTCTCCAGATCTCAACCCCATAGAAAATCTTTGGAGGGAGTTGAAAGTCCGTGTTGCCCAGCGACAGCCCCAAAACATCACTGCTCTAGAGGAGATCTGCATAGAGGAATGGACCAAAATACCAGCAACAGTGTGAGAAAACCTTGTGAAGACTTACAGAAAACGTTTGACCTGTGTCATTGCCAACAAAGGGTATATAACAAAGAATTGAGAAACTTTTGTTATTGACCAAATACTTATTTTCCACCATAATTTGCAAATAAATTCATAAAAAATCCTACAATGTGATTTTCTGGATTTTTTTTCTCATTTTGTCTGTCATAGTTGACGTGTACCTATGATGAAAATTACAGGCATCTCTCATCTTTTTAAGTGGGAGAACTTGCACAATTGGTGGCTGACTAAATACTTTTTGACCCCACTGTAGACAATATGGACAGTAGATGATATGTATAGACAATATGGACAGTAGATGATGTGTATAATTATAGACAATATGGACAGTATATGATGTGTATAGACAATATGGACAGTAGATGATATGTATAGACAATATGGACAGTAGATGATGTGTATAATTATGGACAGTATATGATGTGTATAGACAATATGGACAGTAGATGATATGTATAGACAATATGGACAGTAGATGATATGTATAGACAATATGGACAGTATATGATGTGTATAGGCAGTATGGACAGTATATGATGTGTATAGACAATATGGACAGTAGATGATGTGTATAGACAATATGGACAGTAGATGATATGTATAGACAATATGGACAGTATATGATGTATAGACAATATGGACAGTATATGATGTGTATAGGCAGTATGGACAGTATATGATGTGTATAGACAGTATATGATGTGTATGGACAATATGGACAGTATATGATGTGTATGGACAATATGGACAAGTATTTTAATATAAAAGATGTGTACAGCGGTAGTTATCTAGGATGAGCCTTGACTAGAATACAGTATATACATATGAAGTGGTAAAACGGTATGTAAACATTATTAAATCACCTATTAAATAACTACTCACTATGTGATCAAGATTAGGGATTCTGCACCTAGACTTGCTCAGGCTGATCCCCTCAAACACACAGAACAGTCAGTTGCTGAATGGCCCTTGCCTATTGCTTCCAAGAGTGTTTCTTGTTATTCGTTTAATTTTTTTTGTACTTTTACCCCTTTTTCTCCCCAATTTCGTGATATCCAATTGGTATTTACAGTCTTGTCCCATCGCTGCAACTCCCCTACGGACTCGGGAGAGGCGAACGTCGAGAGCCATGCGTCCTCCGAAACACGACCCTGCCAAGCCGCACTACTTCTTGACACACTGCTCGCTTAACCCGGAAGCCAGCCGCACCAATATGTCTGAGCAAACACCGTCCAGCTGGCGACTGAAGTCAGCTTGTAGGCGCCCGGCCCGCCACAAGGAGTCGCTAGAGCGCGATGGGACAAGGAAATACCGTCCGGCCAAACCCTCCCCTAACCCGGACGATGCTGGGCCAATTGTGCGCCGCCTCATGGGTCTCCCTGCCTTGGCCGCCTTTGACACAGCCTGGGATCGAACCCGGGTCTGTAGTGATGCCTCAAGCACTGCGATGCAGTGCCTTAGACAGCTGCGCCACTCGGGAGGTCCCCAAGAGTGTTTCTAAAAACACTGTCAACCTGAGATGCAATACTGTTGTTGCTGTAGTAGCCGCGTCTCACCTGTAGATGCCGCCAACGGAACATCTTATCCCCCTGTTTGCCTGGTTGGCGCTACCAGACATTAAACAGCATCTGTTTTTGAGCCGATCATTCCATCAACGAGTCAACAGGGATGACACTCATTAACCCGGGTGTAGATCTTGCACTCTGACTGACCGTGTCCCACTTTCTTTACTGGATACAGACTTCTCTATAAACCGTCCACCTCAATTTTTCTTTGGGTTCTAAACTCAGGGATTGAGAAAGAGAGATGAGATTTGGAAAATCAGTGATATACTGTAATAGCCAGTTTGTCTAATTGTTTTAGCGTTATAATAGTTTGATCGTGTTGACAGAGGCATGAAGTAATGCAAAGGTGCGTGATCCGCACTGAGCAGCCAAGCCTTCCAATTAAGATTAGTTAGTGTGTTAGTTGTCTGGCAAGTTTCTTTCTTTCTTTCTTTCTTTCTTTCTTTCTGAAAACAGAACGGAACATTGGATGTGTCATTAATTAGGCCTTAACGAGGCAGTGGAGGCAGGGTACGTAACTGTTTCGTGTAGGACGGCATCCATCAGGCCCCCGCATGCAGAAAACCCAAGTGACCCCTAACCCCAACAATGCACACATCCAGGATCATGTTCATTAGGCACCAAATGGAAGAAAATGGGCTGAAACAGGGAGGGACTACTTGGACGTGTCCAATAAGAAACCCTTGTTTTAGTTTTCCATTGCAAAATGTTTCGCTATGTTGTTCCCTAATGGAAACGACCCAGGCCTCTTCTCCCCCACTGCCCCTGCCTCTCCCCGCCCGACCCCTGCCTCTCCTGGGGAGAAGGGAGCTATAGTAAGGGCCTTACCTCCACCCCCAGCTCCCTGACAGGCTCTGGGAGTTACAGCATTTTTAAAGCAAAGTAAAGAGTGGAGGTGAAAAACACACGCAGGAGGGGACCTCAATCCTCACCTGGCCACAGAGGCCCGTCGCAAGGCCTCAAGAGCGGGTGATTTAGCACCCCAGGAGAGAGGACCTGGGCATGGAGGCATGCGTGGTGCCCCCTCCTGTTGTAAGGGAAATAATAACCATGCTGGAAGGGATTTCCATCGTGTGTGTGTGTGTGTGTGTGTGTGTGTGTGTGTGGTTGAGTAGGGCGTGCCAGAGTGGCGGTAGCTAGGGGTTTATGGGAAGGGGGGCAGAGGGAGAGAGAGAGAGGGGAGTTTATGAGTAGAAGTGGAATTGTTTCATGAATAGTTGTAGTTGAACTTGAAGAGTAGGCAGGGGCCTTTTCATCAGCGGGGGTTAACATAACTCATTTTTTAACAGTTCCTGCCTTTGAGCTATGTGCTGTGGCAAATTTCAGTGTACTTTCCTTGTCCTCTCCCTCTCTCTTGCACACTTCAAATCAAATGTTATTTGTCACATACACGTGTTTAGCAGATGTTATATTGGGTGTAGCGAAATGCTTGTGCTTCTAGCTCCAACAGTGCAGTAATATCTAACAAGTAATATCTAACAATTTCACAACATATACCCAATACACACAAAACTTGTAAAGAATATATACATATATGGACAAGCAATGACAGCGGCATGGACTAAGATACAATAGAATAGAATGCAGTATATACATATGAGATGAGTAGTGCAAGATATGTAAACATTATTAAAGTGACTAGTGTTCCGTTTCTTAAAGTGGCCAGTGATTTCAATAGGTAGCAGCAGCCTCTAATGTGCTAGTGATGGCTATTTAACAGTCTGATGGCCTTGAGATAGATGCTGTTTTTCATTCTCTCGGTCCCAGCTTTGATGCACCTTTACTGACCTCGCCTTCTGGATGATAGCGGGGTGAACAGGCAGTGGCTCGGGTGGTTGATGTCCTTGGTTATCTTTTTGGCCTTCCTGTGACATCGGGTGCTGTATGTGTCTTGTGGCGGGTAGTTTGCCCCCGGTAATGCGTTCGGCAGACCGCACCACCCTCTGGAGAGCCCTGCGGTTGCGGGCGGTGCAGCTGCCGTACCAGGCGGTGATACAGCCCGACAGGATGCTCTCAATTGTGCATCTGTAAAGGTTTGTGAGGGTTTTAGGTGCCAAGCCAGATTTCTTCAGCTTCCTGAGGTTGAAGAGGCTCTGTTGCGCCTTCTTCACCACACTGTCTGCGTGGGTGGACCATTTCAGTTTGTCGGTGATGTGTACGCCAAGGAACTTGAAGCTTTCCACCTTCTCCACTGCGGTCCCGTCAATGTGGATAGGGGGGTGCACCCTCTGCTGTTTCCTGAAGTCCACGATCATCTCCTTTGTTTTGTTGACGTTGAGTGAGAGGTTATTTTCCTGGCACCACACTCCCAGAGCCCTCACCTCCTCCCTGTAGGCAGTCTCGTCATTGTTGGTAATCAAGCCTACTACTGTTGTGTCGTCTGCAAACTTGATGATTGAGTTGGAGGCATGCTTGGCCACGCAGTCATAGGTGAACAGGGAGTACAGGAGGGGGCTGAGCACGCACCTTGTGGGGCCCCAGTGTTGATGATCAGGGAAGTGGAGATGTTGTTTCCTACCTTCACCACCTGGGGGCGGCCCGTCAGGAAGTCCAGGACCCAGTTGCACAGGGCGGGGTTCAGACCCAGGGCCTCGAGCTTAATGATGAGCTTGGAGGGTACTATGGTGTTGAATGCTGAGCTATAGTCAATGAACAGCATTCTTACATAGGTATTCCTCTTGTCCAGGTGGGATAGGGCAGTGTGCAGTGTGATGGCGATTGCATCGTCTGTGGATCTATTGGGGTGGTAAGCAAATTGAAGTGGGTCAAGGGTGACAGGTAAGGTAGAGGTGTCACATACAGACATTCATAGATAATCTGGTTGGATTCGCTGAGACAGAGAGAGAGCCTTGGGTGGCTTGTGTTCATTAGGCACCAAACATAAAAATATATATCTTTGATTGAAACAGGGAGGGACTACCTGAACTTGTGCAATAAGAAACGCTCATTTTAGATTTCTGTTGCAAAACATTTAAAAATGTTTCCATAAGGAACATTACCATTACATTACCATTTTAGTAGACCAAGCAGGATCAAAACCTACAGAGAGACAGGCTGTCGTATGACTCTGTGTGTTGAACAGTTGTGTGTGTCAGACTGGGTGTCATTTTCCCATGTGTGTATTCCCAGTGACCAGAAAGGAGTTGGCCCATCAGTCAGTCAGTAATGGCCCGTGCTCAGACCAGCATTACTCTTGACATGATGATAGTCCTTAGGAGGGCTGCTGCTGGCCTGAGAGAGTGGAGGAGAAAGAGAAAAAGCGAAAGACAGAAAAAGAAAGGGAGAAACAGAGTGGAGGAGAAATGTGACACTAGATCAGAGTGTCTGGGTTCCAGAGGTTCTGCCCTCTCTAGGTTGACTGAGACCAGGGGTGTAGTTTAACTCAATGGGCCCTTCAATCTCTCCAATCCCCTTCATTAAAGCAAATAGGCCCTGCCAACATGTGTGTTCAATTGGGGCCGGGCTCAACCAAGTGGGTGAACGTGGGGGTGTGCTACATCAGATGAAGGGAGACCGTGGCCATCCATCCGTCAACGAGTGAGCAGCACTCATCATGACAGGCCTGGGGTGTGTTCATTAGGCGCTAAATGGAAGAAACTACCAATAAGAAACGCTCATTTTCATTTTCCGTTGCAAAACGTTTGGCTATGGTGTGCTCTAATACATACTACCCAGATTTAGGGGCCTAGAGACGCATATTCCATCAAGGGCTGTAACAGACAGATTTTAAACACTGCAGTTCACCACCTCTATCCTGTTCCATCAATCCTACACCAAAAACAGAAACAGTTCCTATACCATTCCTCTCTCACTACCTCTCTGTTTGTCTTCATGTACTGAGCAGCTCCTTTCACTTTCAGCCCATGCTGTTGTCTGCAGCAGCAGGCATGACCTCTCTGTGGAGTCCTATAGCTTCTGTTAAAATGGGGTTTTCACAGTGAGCAGATATTCCCCTTTTCTCTTCATATTGGATATACTTTTTATCCAGCTCTGTTTTAATACACACACACACACACACACACACACACACACACACACACACACACACACACACACACACACACACACACACACACACACACACACTCCCATGATTAAGAAAGGTTATTAGTTATTATCAGTGTGTGAACCAACTTCTCCTGCTGTCACACAGTCTGGACTGTCAGTCACTGGTGATTGACACTGTTTTTTTTGTGGGGAGTTGCCATGGACGACTGGAAAGGGGAGGTTGGCTGTGTGTGCGTGCGTGCGTGTGTGTGTGTGAAAGCTCTACAGCAGAGTAGAACTCATTAACAGCAGCCTGAGAATGAGGTGAGCTCAATGCTGCTTTGATTAAACAGCTGTACTCTCTGCACACACACACACTTGTGTTTGTGTTAGGGAGTGTGGGCACCCCATCTGTGCATTTATGAGAAAGGGTGGATCGTGCGTGTGTGTGTGTGCATGCGTGCCTGCGCGCCTGCGCGTGTTTAAAGCCAATAGGTTATTGTCAGGAGGTTATGAGGGTCTGTTTGATTGTTTGAGTGTGTCTGTTTCCAATGGTGGACACATCTGCATGTGACTGACTCTCATCTAGGTGTTTGCAGCCAGATAGTTTCCCCTCCGGCAGATTATTTTGTTTGTTGTGAGTACACTGAGTAGTCCTCTGTTGGCAAGGGGAGTGTATGTGTGTGTGTGTGTGTGTGTGTACGCGGGTGTGTGTCTGTGTGTTTGTAGTGTGTTAAGGTCAGTAAGGGCAGCCAGTCTCTAGGGGCGACGGTTGATGATCTGTCCACCCTGCCTAGTCTGCTGTGTTTTCCCTGCTGTGTCTGTGTCTGTGTGTGTTGCTCGGACTGGGCCTGGCACTGTGGTCTCTGAGCCCAGGCTGAAGCCTGGGTCACAGAGGCCCAAAGCCACAGCCTTAGGCTACACTAACCTCTGGGTGGGCCGCCACCACACACACACACACACACACAACACTGTAGGATTAGGAAAAGCCCTGTTTGTTATTCCAAGCAGTAAACAGCAAATAAATTCATCATCCAAAGTGGCGACTGCTGGGGGAAAACACACACACACTTTGAACTGGGTCTTTGAAGGCAAGGCCAGGGGAACCCCTTCCTCTCAACAATCCCTTTCTTCAATGTTGATTTCTCGAATCAAATCAAATCAAATTTTATTGGCCACATGCGCCGAATACAACAGGTGCAGACATTACAGTGAAATGCTTACTTACAGCCCTTAACCAACAGTGCATTTCTTTTTAACAAAAAAGTAAAAATAAAACAACAACAAAAAAAAGTGTTGAGAAAAAAAAGAGCAGAAGTAAAATAAAATAACAGTAGGGAGGCTATATATACAGGGGGGTACCGTTGCAGAGTCAATGTGCGGGGGCACCGGCTAGTTGAGCTGGGGTGTGTGTGTGTGTGTCTCACAGAAAGGTTAATGCTGGTCTGCCTGCCTGTTTTCTGGTTGTGTGTGTCTGTTGGCTATATGTGTGTGTAAGTGCACAGAAACCTGAGTCCTCGTATCAGTCAGTGTCATTGCCCTGATTCTTTCTGACATGTAATGATGTCTTAGTGGGGTTTGTGTTTGGTCTAAGGGTTATTATAGTTATTACCTGTTATTATGCTGTGTGTTTCTGTCAGTGGTTAACTGTGATATCTGAGCCCTGTGTCGTATTGAGTGGCACACACACACCAGGACAGGAATGTCCCCGGCCTCAGCCTGTTCCCATTACACCCCATTTCCTCTCAATCACAGAGAATCCCCACTCTGATTGGTTGGCCTGATTACTGCCGTGTGCTGATGGTCAGTGGGGGTGAAGTGAAGGGGGGGTAGGGTAAAGTGGGGTTGGGGGGGACGCAATAGGGCAAGGAGGGGTTACTGGAATACTGCTGTATGATCATGGCCGCTATTCGTAAAGCATCTCAGAGTAGGAGTACTGATTTAGGATCAGTTTTTCATTTTAGATCATAATAAATACCATTATATGGACAGGTAGGACCTGATCCTAGATCAGCATATCCTACTCTGAGATGTTCTATGGAAAAGGGTTCAGAGGATCATTCAGATCTGATACATATACATGGCCCAGAGTTTTACCGGTTCAGACCACATGGTCAGGAACACCTTCTGGCTCCAGTTACATAGTCTGCTGTAACTCCTGGCTCCAGTAATATAGTCCGAGAAGGTTTGAATCCTAAGCAACCTGCATACACATTGTTTGAAGTACAATAGACCAACATAGCTACTGTAGTAGGTCAAAGCTGTGTGCTGGAAAACCTTGGTAGAGCATGGGTGGAGTAGGCATTGTGGTGCTCATGTGAATTTCCTTTATTTTATATTTTTATACAATATGGCCAGTTTATTAGGTACACCCATCTAGTACGGGGTTGGACCTCCCTTTCTCTCCAGAACAGCCTGAATTTTTCGGGGCATGGAAACATTGTTCAATTGGTATCAAGGGACCTAACAAGTGCCAGGAAAACATTCCCCACACCATTACACCACCACCACCAGCCTGTACCGTTGACACCAGGCAGGATGGGGCCATGGACTCTGCTTACGCAAAATCCTGACTCTGCCATCAGCATGACGCAACAGGAACCAGGATTCGTCGGACCAGGCGATGTTTTTCCACTCCTCAATTGTCCAATGTTGGTGATCGCGTCCCCACTGGAGCAGCTTCTTCTTGTTTTTAGCTAATAGGAGTGGAACCCGGTGTGGTTGTCTGCTGCAATAGCCCATCTGTGACAAGGACCGACGAGTTGTGCGTTCTGAGACACCGTTCTGCACACCACTGTTGTACTGCACCGTTATTATTGTACTGCACCGTGAAAAGCCCAGGAGGCGGCCGTTTCGGAGATACTGGAACCGGTGCGCACCTTGCACCGACGATCATACCATGCTCAAAGTCGCTTAGGTCACTCGTTTTGCCCACTGAATGCCTTGATGCCGGTCTGCCTGTTTTATATAGCAAGTCAAGGTCACGTGACTCATTGTATGTAGGACCGAACCATTTTCGTGAACGGGGTGGTGTACCTAATAAACTGACCAGTGAGTGTATTTTTGTCTGCTGAAATGAAATTGTCAGTCATTTCATGGACTATGGGAAGTTATTTCAAGATTTTATAGTGGTTCACTGTAATCATGCATGGCTTCTACAAATATCAGCACTATTTAAGGCCATGCACATTTTTTGAAGATTTAGAAGAGTAAGAAGGGGACCAATCAGGGCTTCTGATTCAAATCTAAAGATCTGTCAAAAAAATATTTGTGGCGTTGATCGTGAGTGCTTCTGTGTCATTTTCCAAGTTACCCCAATATGCATCTTTCCTCTTCTCTGTTTTCTAGGACAAAAAGCTGCGAGTCTTTGACCCAAGAGCCCAGCTGACACCTGTTCAGGTAAGTCACTCTACTGGACTCCACATCTCCCCTAACCCACACGAACAAACCAGAGCCATCTTTCATTGCGATCCATCCAGTGAATGGATGCTGCTACTTGATAGGGCTCATAGAATGAATGAGTAGATTAACAGTAAACAGGGGTGATACATTCTGTATGACTGTGACCTGCAGTGGGAGTAGGACCTGGCTGTCTGTGACTTTGTCCTGGAGGTCAGCGGAGGTCAGCCTGACCCTCTCAGCTCTCCATCTCTTTCTTCTCTGTGTCGATTTAAAATGGCCGACCTCCAGACCACCATACCCTTCCCTCTGGAAGCTGCCCTGTCAGTCTGTAGGCCTCGCCCCACACTGTGCTGTGGTGGGATGGTGTAGGGTGAAGTTGCCCCTACATGCTGATCTTTGGTCAGTTGTGCATTTTCCCAACTTTTGGTTAAGTTTCGGATTGGGTGAGGGGTAGCTGATCCCAGATCTGTACGTAGGGGAAACTTCACCATGGAGCGTGGTGGGATGTCCTAGTCCCACTAAAAAACATGGTGGCTTTGGCCCAAAGCTCTCACCACTGTCCCTTCTTCCTGATTTATCTAAGTATTGATTCATTAGAACTGTACACAAGCTGGTTACCCGTGGGAACCAAGGGAAACATTATGAATGGTGTTGTGGGAGTTGGTGCGACCGTGAACCTTTGTGACCACTGGTTACTTCCTTACTGGGATTTATTGGAGTTGTTGACGATGGCAACCCTGTCCCAGCTTTTGGCCAACCAATGGTACTCCATCACAACCAGCAGGAATGGGGAACTGAGTGGAATTGAGGAGGGGGCACTCACACACACACAGAGGAGGGTTAGCAACATTGAGAAAATATTCTCAGACTTTTGGGCGGCGGACGTCAAAGGGACCTCCCAGAGAGATGTCATTAGTGATCTAGTCCCTGTGTTAAGCTCCGTCTGTCATCTGTAAACAGAGACTGGCTGGAAAAACAATAAATGCCGATGCCAGCAGATTAAATATTACACACCGCTCAGCGCCCACCGCCCTTGTGTAAATACCTGGAGGACAGCTCACTGCCAAAGAGGGTTTGTGTGTGTGTGTGTGGCTGTGTGTGTGTGTCTGTGTGTGTGTAGCTCTGACACCTTTGTGAAAGGATTACTGTTTCCGATGCCTCTGTGCCGACTTACGTCAGACACCTTGTCAGAAAGGAAGTTGAAAAAAGTTGGACGTGGCCTTGGGCTGTGTGTACATGAGTCTCTCTCTCTCTGTCTCTCTCTCTCTCTCTCTCTCTCTCTCTCTCTCTCTCTCTCTCTCTCTCTCTCTCTCTCTCTCTCTCTCTCTCTCTCTCTCTCTCTCTCTCTCTCTCTCTCTCTCTCTCTCTCTCTCTCTCTCTCTCTCTCTCTCTCTCTCTCTCTCTCTCTCTCTCTCTCTCTCTCTCTCTCTCTCTCTCTCTCTCTCTCTCTCTCTCTCTCTCTCTCTCTCTCTCTCTCTCTCTGTCTCTGTCTCTGTCTCTGTCTCTGTCTCTCTCTCTCTGTCTCTCTCTCTCTGTCTCTCTCTCTCTGTCTCTCTCTCTCTCTCTCTCTCTCTCTCTCTGTGTGTGTGTGTAATTTTTACTGTGAGTGTGTTTGCTGAATCAATGTGAGAGGATAACTGGCTCCAGTCCAAATGTTTGAACCCTCCAATACAGTATTTACCTTAGGTGTGTCAGTCAGTCAGAAACTGGATAACCTTTCTGACAACATCTCCAGCCTTTAAACAACAGGACAGCACTCCAATGGACTACTTCAATTCCCCTCTGTTAGTGGATACGTTTGGCAATGGAACCATTGTTAGAAATGAACTGCTACTCAAATGACTCAGAATTCCTTAGGTTTCTCGATGCGTTTTGATAAAAACCATTGTGAAACCCAAGCAAAACCTGTTGGAATGTTTTCAGTTTGCTCTTTTAAGGGTTCTTGCTCGTTAGCTTGGATCGGAGTAAGACTTTGTGAAGGGTCCACATGTCTAGAACTCCGGACCCAGGGCTTCGGAACACACACACACACACACACACACACTTACACTCTCATATTCATCAAGAGGACCTGCTAAGTGTGCTATAGTTAAACCAGAAAGCCCCAGCCCCATCATCTTAGCCCCCTTGACAGCTTTCAGATGTCTCTCTGGAGAACGTGAGAAGGAGCGCCACACCCATTAACACCATGTTGGGTGGTAGAGTAGACTTTAACGAGCGGAGCGGTGGTTCATCCTAACATACAGGTGGTGTCCCAAATGGCACCCTATTCTCTCTATATTGCACTACTTTTGACCAGGGCCCATAGTGGTCAGGTCATAAGTAGTGCACTATATAGGAGAAAGGGGGCCATTTGGCAGGAACCCGATGAGGCTGGTTATTGGGCCGGATCGAGGGTGTGAATCCATCTAATGTATACATGGGTCTCAGAGTACTGTTAAACACAGCATTACATTACAGTTAACACTTGGAATCTGACAGACATGGTTTCCGACGACGGTTTGGTCTTGGATGTCATTGTGATGCCCCCAGATTGTTTGTTTATGTCAACTTAAAGGGCCAGTGTGATATTAGCAGACAGTTTTTATATTTAAAAGAATGATACTCATTTATTGTTGAAGGATATCCCTTATGAATGCTATCCAAAGCTGATTTTAAGTGGTAACATTTCTCCAGCCCCATCTCTGAGGTTTATAGCAAATCAAGTGGTGGGGCTACTGTTTTGTTGTTTTTAAATTACACAGTGGGCCTTTAAGATGTATTCCACCAGGGTGTATGGCTTGTCTTCTGCCCCCACAATGCATTGTAACAACTCTGTCTGTTCTGTCGTGATTTGATGGCAGCGAATTGCCGGCGAGGCCACAATAGAAATAGTACTGGTGTCAAAACTGTCTCGACCTCATAGATAACTAGGTTTTTATTTTCACGCGAGACTGTCTCGACCTCATAGATAACTAGGTTTTTATCTTCACGCGAGACTGTCTCGACCTCATAGATAACTAGGTTTTTATCTTCACGCGAGACTGTCTCGACCTCATAGATAACTAGGTTTTTATCTTCACGCGAGACTGTCTCGACCTCATAGATAACTAGCTTTTTATCTTCACGCGAGACTGTCTCGACCTCATAGATAACTAGGTTTTTATCTTCACGCGAGACTGTCTCAACCTCATAGATAACTAGGTTTTTATCTTCACGCGAGACTGTCTCGACCTCATAGATAACTAGGTTTTTATCTTCACGCGAGACTGAACCGTTGTTCCCTCATCAAGTGAGGCCACAGAGCACTGCACCACAATCCTCTATTGGATATCGGAGGAAAGCCACCCTGGGTTCAAACACTATTTTAAATCAAATCAAATTGTATTTGTCACATGCACTGAATACAACAGGTGTAGACTTTACCATGAAATGCTTACTTATGAGCCCTTTCCCAACAATGCAAAGTTAAAAAAGTAAGAAAATTAGCAAATAGAAAATACTTACACAATAAATAACAATAACGAGGCTATATACAAATCTTTGTTCTAGCCGCCTGGAGTGCAAAATGGGCATGGTTTATACTTTTGGGACTAGTCTATTGGTCCATTAAGCCAGACAAGCTCAATCTAGCACATCATCTAGTATTTGAAATGATTTCCAATAGTGTTTGATCCCAGGTCTGGAGGAAAGCTGGTAACTATTAAAGGGAGGATCTCCTCTAAAGGAGGTGAGAAGTGATGAAGTGTTTTGACTTCACTAAACAAATCATGTCATCGTTCAACAGGCGTTCAGTGCAGCAGTACCATCCAGGGCAAATATCTTGGAGAGGATTTTTGACTGTGTCCTGATTCCACCCCTAGCCAAATCTGGGTGAAGTGGTTGTTAGAGGAGTTTGCTTGCTAAAGCACTGTTGACCGGGCTAGCATTCATTCAGTGCAGTACCATCCAGGGGCATATGGAGTAGATTTTTGACTGTGTCCTGTTCAACCCTAGCCTGGACGCCAAACCTGTTGCTTTAGCCAATTCCTATGTTCATTTGGCATGACAATGACCATATGAGTTTGCAAGATGGCACAAACAGATCTGGCACCAGGCTACTTCCACCTTAGCCCTGATGCCAAACTTGGGTGTGTTTTAGCCTACTCTTTCTATAGCCTTAACCTTTGTTACGGCAGTTTGCTTGCTTAAGCATAACCATGTGGGGGACCATGATACATGTAGCTTCTACCCAGCTTGTAGCTACAGTATACCTCAAAGCTGGCCCACCATCACTCTGGTTCCCACTATGGCAAAGCTGCCAAGTCAAAATGGGCTTTATTCGTGAAAATGGATTAAATCAAAAATGTGTGTTTTGCTCTTAATTTAGGGGTGGTTTAGGCATAAGGTTAAGGGTTATGGTTAAGTTTAGGATGGACATGATTATGTTCCCTTATAGGCAGGTGGAGTAAATATATAGGCAGTAATTGTAGCTGTGATTTTTGCTATATTTACGGGGAAAGAGAGCGAGCTGGGTAATTTAGGCTTTGGACAGGAGGAGCCGTATTCAAACTGTGTGTGTTTGTGTGTGTGTGTGGATGCGCGCACGCATAGTGTACATTTAGATAGCTGGCACGGGTTGTGTGTGTGTGTCGTTCTCAGAATCTCTCCCAGCTGAAACATGCCGTTTTGATCTTAGGGTGTTTTCCACTTAGTCCCTTTCAGACAATTTTTGTGAAGTCAGTGTTGTTCGCTTCATTTTGTGCAGTGACGAAGGCTCCAAAGACTCGGACCCGTCAAAAGAGCCCCCCTGAAGCGAACCGAACTGAGACCATCTCGAGATGTGGTCTGAGTTCGGTTCGCTGAATTCCGGTTCCCTTTTTTAGGGAAGTGTGAACACAACGCTCCCCATGTTCACTTGTCATTATTCTAGCACCACACACTAGATCAGGGTTTTCCAAACTCGGTCCTATAGGCTAAGAGAGCATCATAAGCTGTTTATTCGATTGTGGGGGTTTGAATAGTGTGAGAAGACCACAACATATTTGGTGAGAATCACCAATATCAATTCTAGCTCTTATTAAAGGGCAGTAGCCTACACTGGGTGTACAATGTTCAATTACAGCATTATTTAATCTGCAGTTATTCTTCTGCTATTAATTCTGTTACCGATAATATTTACATGTTAATAGTATCGTCTGATTACAGTTATTATGTCTCATAAATGCAATCTATTAGCTTCCAAAATGTAAGTCCGATAACATGTTCTGATTTAAATGGCTTGTCCTGCACTTTGTAAAAACCCAGAGTGTATTGATTGAATGTTGGAAAAAGATATTGGTTCCTTTCTAAACATAGCAATGTGAATGCAAAGAGGACTGAGTTCTTTTTTTTTTTTTTTTACCCAGAGTTCACTTTAAAGAGGACTGAGTTTGGTTCTTTTAAAGAGGATTATATGTGAAAACACCCTTATTTTACATTTGACTACCTTTCCCTGCTTAATACTTATCTGGCTCTGTCTGTCTGTCCATCTCCTCATGGCTCTGTACTTTCCCTAATCATCCCCAAAACTGACCTCCCTAGCGAGGCCTCTTCCCTGCCCATACTTAGTTACAAGGTGTGCGTGTGTGTGTGTTTTGAAATTACTGAGCTGAAAATACTCCTCATACTTTTGGGCCGGTGCTGGCTGCAGACACGGAGGCTGTGGTCCCTGGCAGGGAAGAGGAGAGAGGGAGACAGGAAAGTGAATAGTTTCTCTGGATTCTTGGGGGCCAGATTCCTCCATTTGGGCTTCTGCTGCTTTTGGTGAAATTAGAGAGGGCCTAGAATGGGTTTTGGAGGAGAGCGCGGGCAGGGCAAAGGAGTGAAAACACACCAGTCTATTGCATTACTGAGAGCGGACGCTCCCCTCTCTCCCCTGTTACTTTAAACATACAGGCTGTGTGTGTGACTGCTCAGACTCTTATTTTTCATTATAGGAGGTGTGTGTGTGTGTCTGTGTGTGCATGTGGATCTCGTGGTCATTCAGACTCGCGTTTGTCACAACAGTAAGTCTAAACTAGCAGGGGGCACGTTGAGCTAGCTTCCAGGTAGTGGTATTTATCATTACAGTAAGTCTAAACTAGCAGTGGGCACGTTGAGCTAGCTTCCAGGCATTGGTATTTATCATTACAGTAAGTCTAAACTAGCAGTGAGCACGTTGAGCTAGCTTCCAGGCATTGGTATTTATCATTACAGTAAGTCTAAACTAGCAGTGGGCACGGTGAGCTAGCTTCCAGGCATTGGTATTTATCATTACAGTAAGTCTAAACTAGCAGTGGGCACGTTGAGCTAGCTTCCAGGCATTGGTATTTATCATTACAGTAAGTCTAAACTAGCAGTGGGCACGGTGAGCTAGCTTCCAGGCAGGGTGGACTCTGGCAGCCATGACAATGAGGCTCTGTTTTAGACGAGAGAGAGAGAGAGAGAGAGAGAGAGAGACCTTCTTTCTGCTTTTGTCCTCCTGCCATTGCTGTTGTCCTTTTGATTATGATGTACAGCTACTCTTCCTGGGCTCCACACCAAACATCACATAATACAGAACATTCACAGACAAGGACAGCTCAATGACAGAACTACATCAATAAAAAAAACGCACACATAGCCTACATTTCAATACATACACACAAGATATCTAGGTCAAATAGGGGAGAGGCATTGTGCCGTTAGGTGTTGCTTTATCTGGTTTTCTTAAACCAGGTTTGCTGTTTATTTGAGCAATATGAGATGGGAGTTCCATGCAATAATGACTCTATAATACTGTATGCTTTCTTGAATTTGTTCTTGATTTGGGGACTGTGAAAAGACTCCTGGTGGCATGTCTGGTGGGGTAAGTGTGTGTGTCAGAGCTGTGTGTAAGTTGACTATGCAAACAATTTGGAATTTTCAACACATTGTTTCTTATAAAAATAAGTGATGCGGTCAGTCTCTCCTCAACTCTTAGCCAAGAGAGACTGGGATGCATAGTATTTATATTATCTCTCTGATTACAATGAAGAGCAAGACATGTCGCTCTGTTCTGGGCCAGCTGCAGCTTAACTAGGTCATTCTTTGCAGCACTTGACCACATGACTGGACAATAATCAAGATAAGACAACTAGAGCCTGCAGGACTTGCTTTTTTTGGAGTGTGGTGTCAAAAAAGCAGAGCATCTCTTTATTATGGATAGACCTCTCCCCATCTTTACAACCATTGAATCTATATGTTTTGACCATGACAGTTTACAATCTAAGGTAACACGAAGTAATTTAGTCTCCTCAACTTGTTCAACAGCCACACCATTAATTATCAGATTCAGCTAAGGTCTAGAGCTTAGGGAACGATTTGTACCAAATACAATGCTCTTCATTTTAGAGATGTTCAGGACCAGTTTATTACTGGCCAAACATTCTAAACCTGACTGCAACTCCTTGTTAAGGGTTTCAGTGACTTCATTAGCTGTGGTTGCTGACATGTACAGTGCATTTGGAAATTATTCAGACCCCTTCACTTTTTCCCACATTTTGTTACGTTACAGACTGATTCTAAAATGGATTAAAGAAAACATTTCCCTCATCAATCTACACACAATACCCCATAATGACAAAGCGAAAACAGGTTTTAGAATTTTTTGCACATAAAAAAAGAAGGAAAAACAGAAATACCTTATTTACATAAGTATTCAGACCCTTTGCTATGAGACTTGAAATTGAGCTCAGGTGCATCCTGTTTCCATTGATCATCCTTGAGATGTTTCTACAACTTGATTTGTCCACCTGTGGTAAATTCAATTGATTGGACATGATTTGGAAAGGCACACACCTGTCTATATAAGGTCCCACAGTTGACAGTGCATGTCAGAGCAACAACCAAGGCCTGAGGTCGAAGGAATTGTCCGTAGAGCTCCGAGACAGGATTGTGTCGAGGCACAGATCTGGGGAAGGGTACCAAAACATTCCTGCAACATTGAAGGTCCCCGAGAACAGAGTGGCCTCCATCATTCTTAAATTGAAGAAGTTTGGAACCACCAAGACTCTTCCTAGAGCTGGCCGCCCAGCCAAACTGAGCAATAGGGGGAGAAGGGCCTTGGTCAGGGAGGTGACCAAGAACCTGATGGTCACTCTGACAGAGCTCCAGAGTTCCTCTGTGGAGATGGGAGAACCTTTCCTGAATGACAACCATCTCTGCAGCACTCCAGCCCTTTATGGAAGACTGGCCAAACGGAAGCCACTCCTCAGTAAAAAGCACGACAGCCCGCTTGGAGTTTGCCAAAAGGCACCTAAAGGACTCTCAGACCATGAGATACAAGATTCTCTGGTCTGATGAAACCAAGATTGAACTCTTTGGCCTGAATGCCAAGCGTCACGTCTGGAGGAAACCTGGCACCATCCCTACGGTGAAGCATGGTGGTGGCAGCATCATGCTGTGGGGATGTTTTTCAGCGGCAGGGACTGGGAGACTAGTCAGGATCGAGGGAAAGATGAATGGAGCAAAGTACAGAGAGATCCTTGATGAAAACCTGCTCCAGAGCGCTCAGGACCTCAGAATGGGCAAAGGTTCACCTTCCAACAGGACATCTTGACTGAGATGGCGCCAGAGAAGATGGCTGCCGTTTTACAGCCCTCTAACCAATTAAACTATTATGTGTGTTTTTTCATGTTATTTGTAATTTATTCTGTACATAATGTTTCTGCCACTGTCTCTTATGACCAAAAATGGCTTCTGGATATCAGGACAGCGATTACTCACCTCGTTTTGGACGAAGATTTTTTCTTCAACGAGTCGGACGTGAAGGATATCCTACAGACACCCGACAAGGCCCAAATCCCCGTCATTCGCATGAGAAAGAGACTGAGATAACATGGATGTAGGACGGGGTGCCTTGTAAGGATCCGACGGCGAGCGAGTAAACTGCCTCTTTCGTCAATCCTATTAGCCAATGTTCAACCAATTGGACAACCTAAGATTACGGTTATCCTACCAACAGGACATTAAAAACGGTAATATCGTATGTTTCACCGAGTCGTGGCTGAACTACGACATGGATAACATACAGCTGGCGGGATATACGCTACATCGGCAGGATAGAACGGCTGACTCCGGTAAGACAAGGGGTGGCGGTCTGTGCATATTTGTAAACAACAGCTGGTGCATAAAATCTAATACTAAGGAAGTCTCAAGGTTTTGCTCGCCTGAGGTAGAGTATCTCATGATAAGCTGTAGACCACACTATTTACCAAGAGAGTTTTCATCTTGATTTTTTGTAGCTGTCTATTTACCACCACAAACTGATGCTGGCACTAAGATTGCACTCAATGAGCTGTATAAGGCCATAAGTAAACAGGAAAACGCTCATCCAGAGGCAGCGCTCCTAGTGGCCGGGGACTTTAGTGCAGGGAAACTTAAATCCTGTTCTACCTAATTTCTACCAGCATGTTAAATGTGCAACCAAAGGAAAAAAACTCTAGACCACCTTTACTCCACACACAGAGACGCGTACAAAGCTCTCCCTCGCCCTCCGTTTGGCAAATCTGACCATAACTCTGTCCTCCTGATTCCTGCTTATAAGCAAAAACTAAAGCAGGAAGCACCAGTGACTCGGTTAATAAAAAAGTGGTCAGATGACGCAGATGCTAAGCTACAGGACTGTTTTGCTAGCACAGACTGGAATATGTTCCGGGATTCTTCCGATAGCATTTAGGAGTACATCACATCAGTCACTGGCTTCATCAATAAGTGCATCGATGACGTCGTCCCAACAGTGACCGTACGTACAGTTGAAGTTTACATACACCTTAGCCAAATACATTTAAACTCAGTTTTTCACAATTCCTGACATTTAATCCTAGTAAAAATTCCCTGTCTTAGGTCAGTTAGGATCACCACTTTATTTTAAGAATGTGAAATGTCAGAATAATAGTAGAGAGAATGATTTATTTCAGCTTTTATTTATTTCATCACATTCCCAGTGGGTCAGAAGTTTACATACACTCAATTAGTATTTGGTAGCATTGCCTTTAAATTGTTTAACTTGGGTCAAACGTTTCGGGTAGCCTTCCACAAGCTTCCCCACAATAAGTTGGGTGAATTTTGGCCCATTCCTCCTGCCTGACAGAGCTAGTGTAACTGAGTCAGGTTTGTAGGCCTCCTTGCTCGCACACGGTTTTTCAGTTCTGCCCACAAATGTTCTATAGGATTGCGGTCAGGGCTTTGTGATGGCCACTCCAATACCTTGACTTTGTTGTCCTTAAGCCCTTTTGCCACAACTTTGGAAGTATGCTTCGGGTCATTGTCCATTTGGAAGACCAATTTGCGACCAAGCTTTAACTTCCTGACTGATGTCTTGACATGTTGTTCAATATATCCACATCATTTTCCTTCCTAATGATGCCATCTATTTTGTGAAGTTCACCAGTCCCTCCTACAGCAAAGCACCCCCACAGCATGATGCTGCCACCCCTGTGCTTCACGGTTGGGATGGTGTTCTTCGGCTTGCAAGCCTTCCCCTTTTTCCTCCAAACATAACGATGGTCATTATGGCCAAACAGTTCTATTTTTGTTTAATTAGACCAGAGGACATTTCTCAAAAAAGTACGATCTTTGTCCCCATGTGCAGTTGCAAACTGTAGTCTGGCTATTTAATGGCGGTTTTGGAACAGTGGCTTCTTCCTTGCTGAGCGGCCTTTCAGGTTATGTCGATATAGGACTCGTTTTACTGTGGATATATATACTTTTGTACCTGTTTCCTACAGCATCTTCACAAGGTCCTTTGCTGTTGTTCTGGGATTGATTTGCACTTTTCACATCAAAGTACGTTCATCTCTAGGAGACAGAACGCATCTCCTTCCTGAGCGGTATGACGGCTGTGTGGTCCCATGGTGTTTATACTTGCGTACTATTGTTTGTACAGATGAACGTGGTACCTTCAGGCGTTTGGAAATTGCTCCCAAGGATGAACCAGATTGTGGATGTCTAAAAAAAAAAAATGTTCTGAGGTCTCGGCTGATTTCTTTTGATTTTCCCATGATGTCAAGCAAAGAGGCACTGAGTTTGAAGGTAGGCCTTGAAATACATCCACAGGTACACCTCCAATTGACTCAAATGATGTCAATTAGCCTATCAGAAGCTTCTAAAGCCATGACATCATTTTCTGGAATTTTCTAAGCTGTTTAAATAAGGGTAGGAAACAACACATCTTCCACGCTGATCCTCAACACGGGCCCCTCAGGGGTGCGTGCTCAGTCCCCTCCTGTGCTCCCTGTTCACCCATGACTGCATGGCCAGGCACGACTCCAACACCATCATTAAGTTTGCCGACAACACAACAGTGGTAGATCACCGACAACGATGAGACAGCCTATAGGGAGGAGGTCAGAGACCTGGCCGTGTGGCGCCAGGATAACAACCTCTCCCTCAACGTGGTCAAGACAAAGGAGATGATTGTGGACTACAGGGGGAAAAAAAGAGGACTGAGCATGCCCCCATTCTCATCGACGGGCTGTAGTGGAACAGGTTGAGAGCTTCAAGTTCCTTGGTTTCCACATCACCAACAAACTATCATGGTCCAAACACACCAAGACCGTCGTGAAGAGGGCACGACAAAGTCTATTCCCCCTCAGGAGACTGGAAATATTTGGCATTGGTCCTCAGATCCTCAAAAAGTTATACAGCTGCACCATCGAGAGCATCCTGACTGGTTGCATCACCGCCTGGTATGGCAACTGCTCGGCCTCCGACCGCAAGGCATCACAGAGGGTAGTGCGTACGGCCCAGTACATCACTGGGGCCAAGCTTCCTGCCATCCAGGACCTCTATACCAGGCGGTGTCAGAGGAAGGCCCTAAAAATTGTCAAAGACTCCAGCCACCCTAGTCATAGACTGTTCTCTCTGCTACCACACGGTAAGCGGTACTGTAGCGCCAAGTCTAGGTTCAAAATGCTTCTTAACAACTTCTACCCCCAAGCCATAAGACTCCTGAACAGCTAATCATGGCTACCCGGACTATTTGCATTGCCCACCCCACCCCATCCCCCTCTTTTACGCTGCTGCTACTCTGTTAATTATTTATGCATAGTCACTTTAACTCTACCCAGATGTACATATTACCTCGACTAACCGGTGCCCCCGCACATTGACTCTGTACCGGTACCCCCTGTATATAGCCTCCCTACTGTTATTTTATTTTTGACTGATATATTTTTTTTACTGCGTTTTTGGTTAAGGGCTTGTAAGTAAGCATTTCTCTGTAATGTCTACACCTGTTGTATTCGGCGCATGTGGCAAATCAAATTTGATTTGATTTGAACAACCCTAAGCACACAGCCAAGACAATGCAGGAGTGGTTTCGGGACAAGTCTCTGAATGTCCTTGAGTGGCCCAGCCAGAGCCCGGACTTGAACCCGATCGAACATCTCTGGAGAGAACTGAAAATAGCTGTGCAGCGACTCTCCCCATCCAACCTGAAAGAGCTTGAAAGGATTCTGCAGAGGAGAATGGGAGAAACTCCCCAAATACAGGTGTGCCAAGCTTGTAGCGTCATACCCAAGAAGACTCGAGGCTGTAATCGCTGCCAAAGGTGCTTCAACAAAGTACTGAGTAAAGGGTCTGAATGCTTATATGAATGCGATATTTAAGTTTATATATTTTTTATAAATTTGCAAAAATGTCTAAAAAACTGTTTTTGCTTTGTCATTATGGGGTATTGTGTGTAGGTTGATGAGGGGAAAAAACACTGTAATACATTTTAGAATAAGGCTGTAACGTAACAAAATGTGGAAGAAGTGAAGGGGTCGTAATACTTTCTGAATGCACTGTATATGGTTGAATCATCAGCATACAAATCAAATCAAACTTTATTTGTCACATGCGCCGAATACAACATGTGTAAACCTTACCGTGAAATGCTTACTTACAAGCCCTTAACCAACAATGCAGTTCAAGAAAGAGTTAAGAAAATATATACCAAATAAACGAAAGTAAAAAATAATAAAAATTAACACAATAAAATAACGAGGCTATCCACAGGGGGTACCGGTACCGAGTCAATGTGCAGCGGTACAGGTTAGTCGAGGTAATTTGTACATGTAGGTAGGGGTAAAGTGACTATGCATAGATGATAGACAGCGGGTAGCAGCAGTGTAAAAACAAATGTTTGGGGGGTCAATGTAAATAGTCTGGGTGGACTCACAGGCTTTGTTTAATACCAGTGGCAGGACATTGGTAAAAATAAAACTCGTAGAGGGCCTAGAGAGCTGCCCTGCGGTATACCACACTTTACATGTTTGACATTAGAGAAGCTTCCATTAAAGAAAACCCTCTGATTTCTATTATTTATATATATATATATATATATATATATATATATATATATATATATATAGTGAGGGAAAAAAGTATTTGATCCCCTGCTGATTTTGTACGTTTGCCCACTGACAAAGACATGATCAGTCTATAATTTTAATGGTAGGTTTATTTGAACTGTGAGAGACAGAATAACAACAAAGAAATCCAGAAAAACGCATGTCAAAAATGTTAGAAATTGATTTGCATTTTAATGAGGGAAATAAGTATTTGACCCCTCTGCAAAACATGACTTAGTACTTGGTGGCAAAGCCTTTGTTGGCAATCACAGAGGTCAGACGTTTCTTGTAGTTGGCCACCAGGTTTGCACACATCTCAGGAGGGATTTTGTCCCACTCCTCTTTGCAGATCTTCTCCAAGTCATTAAGGTTTCGAGCCTGACATTTGGCAACTCGAACCTTCAGCTCCCTCCACAGATTTTCTATGGGATTAAGGTCTGGAGACTGGCTAGGCCACTCCAGGACCTTAATGTGCTTCATCTTGAGCCACTCCTTTGTTGCCTTGGCTGTTTGTTTTGGGTCATTGTCATGCTGGAATACCCATCCACGACCCATTTTCAATGCCCTGGCTGAGGGAAGGAGGTTCTCACCCAAGATTTGACGGTACATGGCCCCGTCCATTGTCCCTTTGATGCGGTGAAGTTGTCCTGTCCCCTTAGCAGAAAAACACCCCCAAAGCATAATGTTTCCACCTCCATGTTTGACGGTGGGGATGGTGTTCTTGGGGTCATAGGCAGCATTCCTCCTCTTCCAAACACGGCGAGTTGAGTTGATGCCAAAGAGCTCGATTTTGGTCTCATCTGACCACAACACTTTCACCCAGTTCTCCTCTGAATCATTCAGATGTTCATTGGCAAACTTCAGACGGGCCTGTATATGTGCTTTCTTGAGCAGGGGGACCTTGCGGGCGCTGCAGGATTTCAGTCCTTCACGGCGTAGTGTGTTACCAATTGTTTTCTTGGTGACTATGGTCCCAGCTGCCTTGAGATCATTGACAAGATCCTCCCGTGTAGTTCTGGGCTGATTCCTCACCGTTCTCATAATCATTGCAACTCCACGAGGTGAGATCTTGCATGGAGCCCCAGGCCGAGGGAGATTGACAGTTATTTTGTGTTTCTTCCATTTGCGAATAATCGCACCAACTGTTGTCACCTTCTCACCAAGCTGCTTGGCGATGGTCTTGTGTGAGTGTGCTCCTAATCTCAGCTCGTTACCTGTATAAAAGACACCTGGGAGCCAGAAATCTTTCTGATTGAGAGGGGGTCAAATACTTTTTTCCCTCACTGTATATATAGCTCTGAATCCATGATATGGCAGAGGTTGTAAAGCCATAAAACATACGTTTTCTCAACAACAGGTTATGGTGAATAATATCAACGGCAGCACTGAGATCTAACAGTACAGCTCCCACAATCTTCTTATTATCAATTTCTTTCAACCAATCATCAGTGCCCTTCTCTATAAGCATGCTGAAAGTCTGTGATCAATTTGTTTACAGAGAACTAGCATTGTATTTGGTCAAACAATTTTTTTCCCAACAGTTTGCTAAGAGCTGGCTGCAAGCTGATAGGTCTGCTGTTAGAACCAGTAAACGCCGCTTTACCACTCTTGTGTAGCGGAATGACTTTGGCTTCCCTCCAGGCCTGAGGACAAATACTTTCCTCTAGACTCAGATTAAAGATATGACAGATAGGAGTGGCTAAAGAGTCAGCTACCATCCTAAGTAGCTTTCCATCTAGTGTCAATGCCAGGAGGTTTGTCATTATTGATCGATAACAATCATTTTTCCACCTCTCCCACACTAACTTGACAAAATTCAAACTTAAAATGCTTTTCTTTCATTATGAGTTTTTTTATGCATGAATATGATGGCTCACTGTTTGTTGTTGGCATTTCCTGCCTAAGTTTGCTGACTTTGCCAATGAAGTAATCATTAAAATAATTGGCAACATCAACTGGTTTTGTGATGAATAAGCCATCTGTTTCGATTAAAGATGGAGTTGAATTTCTCTTTCTGCCCATAATTTCATTTAAAGTACTCCAAAGTTTTTATATCATTGATCTTGGCTTCATAATATAGTTTCTTCTTCTTTTTATAGAGTTTAGTCACATAATTTCTCAATTTGCAGTAAGTCAGCCAGTCAGATGTGCAGCCAGACTTATTAGTCACTCCTTTTGCCCCATCTCTTTCAACCATACAGTTTTTCAATTTCTCATCAGTCCATGGAGTCTTAAAAGTTCTTAACAGGTGCATCTTTATAATTAAAAGAAACAATTTAATACATTCATCAAGTGCAGTGTCTGGATGCTCCTTATTAATCACATCAGACCAACAAATGTCACAGTGGCCGGAGGCTCGGAGCTCCGTGTGTCCCTGTGGACTCTAATAAAAGCCTTGGAAGGTGCGCCCGGACGCCGGCCCGATCCAGTTGGAAAAACGCTCCTCTTGGCCGCAAAGTAACTCCGATCATACTGCAGATTCCCTTAGCAGTAGTTCTACTGCAGTATGTGTAAGCAGGCATCTAAGCATGTTCACATGCATGCATTCACACACGAACACGGGCACACACACAAATGAACAAACACCGACTCCTATAGACTGATTTTTACTCGAGTCTCTGGGTTAGACACATAATAATAATAATAATAATATGCCATTTAGCAGACACTTTTATCCAAAGCGACTTACAGTCATGCGTGCATACATTTTTTTTGTGTATGGGTGGTCCCGGGGATCGAACCCACTACCTTGGCGTTACAAGCGCCGTGCTCTACCAGCTGAGCTACAGAGACACATAGTAGACATATCAAAAATATTTTAAGCTCAAGAACAAAACTTTTATTTTCATCTTTTGAATGAAATTCCCTTAAGTTCAACATACAAATACATTGTTTTGTCTCTTTTAATGTGAATCTCCCTCTTCAGCATGAGGGCGAAGACTACAGAGGCTACAGCGATACAGTCCCTCCTGAGTGCCAGCATGAAACCCTACTATAGAGTGCCAGCCAGCATGAAACCCTACTATAGAGTGCCAGACCAGCATCAAACCCTACTATAGAGTGCCAGACCAGCATCAAACCCTACTATAGAGTGCCAGACCAGCATCAAACCCTACTATAGAGTACCAGCCAGCATTAAACCCTACTATAGAGTGCCAGACCAGCATCAAACCCTACTATAGAGTGCCAGACCAGCATCAAACCCTACTATAGAGTGCCAGACCAGCATCAAACCCTACTATAGAGTACCAGCCAGCATTAAACCCTACTATAGAGTGCCAGCCAGCATTAAACCCTACTATAGAGTGCCAGCCAGCATCAAACTCTACTATAGAGTGCCAGCCAGCATTAAACCCTACTATAGAGTGCCAGCCAGCATGAAACCCTACTATAGAGTGCCAGCCAGCATCAAACCCTACTATAGAGTGCCAGCCAGCATGAAACCCTACTATAGAGTGCCAGCCAGCATGAAACCCTACTATAGAGTGCCAGCCAGCATTAAACCATGCTATAGAGTGCCAGCCAGCATGAAACCCTACTATAGAGTGCCAGCCAGCATTAAACCCTACTATAGAGTGCCAGACCAGCATCAAACCCTACTATAGAGTGCCAGCCAGCATTAAACCCTACTATAGAGTGCCAGCCAGCATGAAACCCTACTATAGAGTGCCAGCCAGCATGAAACCCTACTATAGAGTGCCAGACCAGCATCAAACCCTACTATAGAGTACCAGCCAGCATTAAACCCTACTATAGAGTGCCAGCCAGCATTAAACCCTACTATAGAGTGCCAGCCAGCATCAAACCCTACTATAGAGTGCCAGCCAGCATGAAACCCTACTATAGAGTGCCAGCCAGCATGAAACCCTACTATAGAGTGCCAGCCAGCATGAAACCCTACTATAGAGTGCCAGCCAGCATTAAACCATGCTATAGAGTGCCAGCCAGCATGAAACCCTACTATAGAGTGCCAGCCAGCATTAAACCCTACTATAGAGTGCCAGACCAGCATCAAACCCTACTATAGAGTGCCAGCCAGCATGAAACCCTACTATAGAGTGCCAGCCAGCATGAAACCCTACTATAGAGTGCCAGCCAGCATTAAACCCTACTATAGAGTGCCAGCCAGCATTAAGTCTTATCTCTGTGGCTCCATTCCCCCACATTGTACTGTACTACATGATGTGTTTATTGATTGCTGTCTGTGTTATCTTGTTGAACTGTACTATCTATGAGCCTATAATCCAGAAAGGGAAAACCTGAGGTCAAAGTGCTATTGAGGAGAAGCCGATCTCTGGGTAGGTAGACTGTGGGATAGTTCAGCCATGACATATTTACAACGCACACGTTTACAATGGGAGAAGAGGAATCAGTCTTGGACACTCAGTCCACTTATTAAAAACTGTTTGTTTTCAGACAAAGTTCACAGTTAACAAGGTTGCTATAGTAACCATCTAGCCACTTCTGAATTGAAATTTAACAGTGTCCAGCGGACAGCGTGATTGGGTATATTAAAAACCACTGTTAGAAACATGGTTAGATTGATTCCTTGTGTAATGGGTAATGTGTGTAAGCTCTGAGTATGAGCTATGACATTTTCTTGGATAGTTTGCATTCTGTACTTTATGTATGTTTTATTTGGTGTTTCACAATGTTGACGTAATATCACGATGTGTTGGTGTTAGACGTTCTCTGACACTAAACACTTTTTATTCTCCAGGAAGTATCAACAGCTCATTCTTTGGCAGTGCTGAAAGAGGGTTTGTGTGAGAAAAAAAGGAAACCTGTGTAAAAATATTTAGACCTTTTTAAGGAATCAGAACCCTCTAAAGAACCTGAACTATAACAATTATAATGCTATTCAAATTAACATGGATGTGTATGTGCGCATTTGTGTGTGTGTCCTTGTGAACCATTGTTTTATTGCTACATCCTCCGCACTCATGACCTGGACCCAGATCTGTTTATGCTGCCAAGGGAGTTGGCTGTGCTGCACTAACAGATCTGGGACCAGGCTACCACGCTCGTCCTGAAGAGTGAAATCTAAATCGAAAGAGATGCGCATTTCACTTCACTTTTTCTGTCCTTGAATCTGAACTAGCACCTGTACCTGTGACCCTTATGATTGATGCTCCCGACCCCGCACTTCACCTCCCTCTTCCCTCCATGTAATCCTATATGACATGGTTTATACTGACATTTTAACCATGCTGCATTTTGGACAAAAAGCACATCTTATTTTGTGAGGTCACCTTTTGAGCGTTTGAAGCATTTGTAGCGTTTAGTTTTAATGTGTGTGCAGTCATAACTCATAACTACCTGTCCCCCTTTGCCCTGTCTCTCTCTGTCTCTCCATGCACTCCTTCACCCGCTGTCCTTTGCCCTGCTCTCTCTGTCTCTCCATGCTGTCCTTCACCCCCTGTCCTTTGCCCTGTCTCTCTCTGTCTCTCCATGCCCTCCTTCACCCGCTGTCCTTTGCCCTGCTCTCTCTGTCTCTCAATGCTGTCCTTCACCCGCTGTCCTTTGCCCTGTCTCTCTCTGTCTCTCCATGCCCTCCTTCACCCCCTGTCCTTTGCCCTGCTCTCTCTCTGTCTCTCCATGCTGTCCTTCACCCCCTGTCCTTTGCCCTGTCTCTCTCTGTCTCTCCATGCCCTCCTTCACCCCCTGTCCTTTGCCCTGCTCTCTCTCTGTCTCTCCATGCTGTCCTTCACCCCCTGTCCTTTGCCCTGTCTCTCTCTCTCTCCATGCCCTCCTTCACGCCCTGTCCTTTGCCCTCTCTCTGTCTCTCCATGCCCTCCTTCACCCACTGTCCTTTGCCCTCTCTCTCTGTCTCTCCATGCCCTCCTTCACCCCCTGTCCTTTGCCCTCTCTCTCTGTCTCTCCATGCCCTCCTTCACCCCCTGTACTTTGCCCTGCTCTCTCTGTCTCTCCATGCCGTCCTTCACCCACTGTCCTTTGCCCTCTCTCTCTGTCTCTCCATGCCCTTCTTCACGCCCTGTCCTTTGCCCTGCTCTCTCTGTCTCTCCATGCCCTCCTTCACCCCCTGTACTTTGCCCTGCTCTCTCTGTCTCTCCATGCCCTCCTTCACCCACTGTCCTTTGCCCTCTCTCTCTGTCTCTCCATGCCCTTCTTCACCTGCTGTCCTTTGCCCTGCTCTCTCTGTCTCTCCATGCTCTCCTTCACCCCCTGTACTTTGCCCTGCTCTCTCTGTCTCTCCGTCTCTCCATGCCCTCCTTCACCCACTGTCCTTTGCCCTCTCTCTCTGTCTCTCCATGCCCTTCTTCACCTGCTGTCCTTTGCCCTGCTCTCTCTGTCTCTCCATGCCCTCCTTCACCCCCTGTCCTTTGCCCTGCTCTCTCTGTCTCTCCATGCCGTCCTTCACCCACTGTCTTTTGCCCTTTGTCTCTCTCTCTCTTTCCGTTCCCCCCTTACCTCTCACCCTTACTCACTCTCTCACTCTCTCCCCCCATGGGGCTCCAGACTGCGTCCAGCAGGGCCTGCTAATGGCTAGCGACTAACTCTACCCAGATGTTGCCCCATTCATTCCCCCTCTCCCTCCATCATTTCTTTTTTACTGCCTACTGTAGCTCCCTGTATTACTGCCTGGCCCGCATCACAAATGGCACCCTATTCCCTATATAGTGCACTACTTTTGACCGGGGGCGGTACTCTGGTCAAAATGTGTGCACTATATAGGGAATAGGGTGCCATTTGGGACAGTCTTGCCTACTGCCTTTCCTCCAGTGTCAGTTCTGGTTTTAAAGGATCTACCTTGTATGGAAGGAATGACGTCTAACGAGGATGGGATTTTACTGTCCTAAATAGTTCCTGGACAGAGTCATATAATAATATCATATGGTTATTCCATTCATGCCTGTGCTGAAGCCTGCTATTATTTCTAGATTATATGACAGGTTCCTCCCCCTGGAATTAAATACAGAATGTTCACTACTGTGCTTTGTGTGCAAGACATTTTGGAAAGTTTGGGAACTTGGGTGTGGTGAATCTCACCCACCTGTTAGACTTGTTAATTTTCTGAGAGTGTGTATGTGTTTTTTTTTCTTTTTTTTTCTATGAGATCATGACCTGTGTGTGTCTATGAGATTGTGTTTGTGTGTCAGTTAGGGTATTTGCAGGGGGGTGAGCTAATCAGCTAATGAATATGGGAGGATCCTGGTCCCAACAGAGAGGAGCTCTGTTGGAGAGGGAGGACAGTGCCTTGCAAAAGTATTCATCCCCCTTGGCGTTTTTCCTATTTTGTTGCATTACAACCTGTAATTTAAATTGATTTTTTATTTGGATTTCATGTAATGGACATATAGTCCAAATTGGTGAAGTGAAATTAAAAAAATAAATAATGAAAAAGTGGTGCGTGCATACAGTTGAAGTCGGAAGTTTACATACACCTTCGCCAAATACATTTAAACTCAGTTTTTCACAATTCCTGACATTTAATCCTAGTAAAAAAGATGAACGTACTTTGGTGCGAAAAGTGCAAATCAATCCCAGAACAACAGCAAAGGACCTTGTGAAGATGCTGTAGGAAACAGGTACAAAAGTATCTATATCCACAGTAAAATGAGTCCTATATCGACGTAACCTGAAAGGCCGCTCAGCAAGGAAGAAGCCACTTCTCCAAAACCACCATAAAAAAGCCAGACTACGGTTTGCAACTGCACATGGGGACAAAGATCGTACTTTTTGGAGAAATGTCCTCTGGTCTGATGAAACAAAAATAGAACTGTTTGGCCATAATGACCATCGTTATGTTTGGGGACGCTTGCAAGCCGAAGAACACCATCCCAACTGTGAAGCATGCTGTGGGGGTGCTTTGCTGCAGGAGGGACTGGTGCATTTCACAAAATAGATGGCATCAAGAGGAAGGAAAATGATGTGGATATATTGAAGCAACATCTCAAGACATCAGTCAGGAAGTTAAAGCTTGGTCGCAAATCGGTCTTCCAAATGGACAATGACCCCAAGCATACTTCCAAAGTTGTGGCAAAATGGCTTAAGGACAACAAAGTCAAGGTATTGGAGTGGCCATCACAAAGCCCTGACCTCAATCCAATAGAAAATGTGTGGGCAGAACTGAAAAAGCGTGTGCGAGCAAGGAGGCCTACAAACATGACTCAGTTACACCAGCTCTGTCAGGAGGAATGGGCCAAAATTCACCCAACTTATTGTGGGAAGCTTGTGGAAGGCTACCCGAAACGTTTGACCCAAGTTAGACAATTTAAAGGCAATGCTACCAAATACTAATTGAGTGTATGTAAACTTCTGACCAACTGGGAATGTGATGAAATAAATAAAAGCTGAAATAATTCATTCTCTCTACTATTATTCTGACATTTCACATTCTTAAAATAAAGTGGTGATCCTAACTGACCTAAGACAGGGGATATTTACTAGGATTAAATGTCAGGAATTGTGAAAAACTGAGTTTAAATGTATTTGGCTAAGGTGTATGTAAACTTCTGACTTCAACTGTATTCACCCCCTTTGCTATGATGCCCCTAAATAAGATCTGGTGCAACCAATTACCTTCAGAAGTCACATAATTAGTTAAATAAAGTCCACCTGTGTGCAGTCTAAGTGTCACATGATCTGTTACATGATCTCAGTATATACACCTGTTCTGAAAGGCCCCAAAGTCTGCAACACCACTAAGCAAGGGGCACCACTAAGCAAGCGGCACCATGAAGACAAAAGAGCTCTCCAAACAGGTCAGGGACAAAGTTGTGGAGAAGTACAGATCAGGGTTGGGTTATAAAAAAACTATCCGAAACTTTGAACATCCCACAGAGCAACATTAAATCCATTATTTAAAAAAATTGAAAGAATATGGCACCACAACAAACCTGCCAAGAGAGGGCCGCCCACCAAAACTCACGGACCAGGCAAGGAGGGCATTAATCAGAGAGGCAACAAAGAGACCAAAGATAACCTCTCATATCACCCCGCTCCTCCGCACACTCCACTGGCTTCCAGTTGAAGCTCGCATCTACTACAAAACCATGGTGCTTGCCTACGGAGCTGTGAGGGGAACGGCACCTCCTTACCTTCAGGCTCTGATCAGACCCTACACCCAAACGAGGGCACTACGTTCATCCACCTCTGGCCTGCTAGCCCCCCTACCCAGCCCCCCTACCTCTACGGAAGCACAGTTCCCGCTCAGCCCAGTCAAAGCTATTCGCTGCTCTGGCACCGCAATGGTGGAACAAGCTCCCCCACGATGCCAGGACAGCGGAGTCACTGACCACCTTCCGGAGACACTTGAAACCCTAACTCTTAAGGAATACCTGGAATAGTATAACAGTAATCCTTCTACCTTCCCCCACCCCCCATAAAATAAAGGGAGTGGTTGTCCCACTGGCTATCCTAAGTTGAATGCACCAATTTGTAAGTCGCTCTGGATAAGAGCGTCTGCTAAATGACTTAAATGTTAAAATGTTAAATAACCCTGAAGGAGCTGCAAAGCTCCACAGCGGAGATTGGAGTATCTGTCCATAGGACCACTTTAAGCCGTACACTCCACAGAGCTGGGCTTTACGGAAGAGTGGCCAGAAAAAACCATTGCTTAAAGAAATATATAAGCAAACACGTTTACTGTTCGCCAAAAGGTATGTGGGAGACTCCCCAAACATATGGAAGAATGTACTCTGGTCAGATGAGACTAAAATTGAGCTTTTTGGCCGTCAAGGAAAACGCTATCTCTGGTGCAAATCCAACACCTCTCATCACCCAGAGAACACCATCCCCACAGCGAAGCATGGGGGTGGCAGCATCATGTGTAGGGCTGAACGATTAATTGCATTCGCGATAATATCGCGATTTGACTGAACGCGATTTTCTAATCGCAACGTGCGCGATTTGAGGTGGTCACGTGACGCGACTTTTCATGCTGTCCAGCGCAATGGCCTCTTGCTCGACGGAACAGTCAGAAACTGACACAGCTGATACTTTAATATCGAAGAGGAACAGCACGTCGGTGGTGTGGAACTATTTTGGTTTAAAAAAAGAAGATGCTGAGCAGCGTCAGGTGTTGTGCAGAGCATGCCGTGCTCCGATTGCTACTTCACGGGGTAACACTACAAACCTGTTTCAGCACTTAAAAAAATACCACAAATCAATGCATGACAGTTGTATGACCAAAATGCCGAGCATCAGTGCGCGAGACAAGCCAAATACCTCAAGACAGGGATCACTGACAGAAATGTTCGAAAGTGTCACTCCGTATGAACGTAATTCAAAACGGCACGGAGAAATCACTCGGACAATAACCGAGTTCATAGCCAAAGATATGATGCCTCTCAGCACGGTGACCAAGCCTGGGTTCATGGCATTAATACATACGCTTGATAAACGTTACAGTATACCCTCCCGCACATACTTCAGTCAGACTGCCATACCGGAGCTGTACAAAAAGTGCAAAGAGAAAGTCGCCGCGGAACTTAAAACGGTGGAGTTTTTTGCTAGCACTACTGATATGTGGTCAAGCCGCACAGCTGAGCCGTACCAGAGTCTTACAGTCCATTTTATTGATGAAGATTTCAACCTCCGAGCTCGCTGCCTACAAACTACCTACTTCCCAGACGATCACACAGGGGAAAATATTGCAGCCGGCCTGAGAGAAGGGCTTGTCAGCTGGGATCTCCACGAGGAGAATCACGTCTGCATCACGACGGACAACGCGTCGAATATGGTGCTTGCTGCGCGGCTTAATGAATGGACGAGGCTCCAATGTTTTGGCCACAGATTACATCTTGCCATTGGTAAGTTATCGTGTGTGTGTGTGTGTGTGTGTGTGTGTGTGTGTGTGTGTGTGTGTGTTTGTGTGTGTGTGTGTGTGTGTGTGTGCGCGAGTGCGAGAGAGAGAGATGCGTCGATTAGTAAAGCTGAATATACAAATATATATAAAGAGTGCCCAACAAGATGGGGTTCTAAAGAAATGATGATTGCCAGAGTGCTTGAACAGGCCAAAGCCATTTCTCAGGTATTGTCTGGAGATCGATATGCACGCTCCCTTATCCCAACCTGGCAGGATATTGACGTGTTGGAGTCGATTCACAAGGCACTGCATCCTCTACTGGAGTTTACTGATGCTCTTTCTGGAGAGGAGTATGTAAGCATCTCCTACCTCAAGCCAGTTCTCCACCTTTTTGCCACATCAGTCCTGGCTGAAGATGCTGAGGACACTGACCTGACTAAATCAATAAAAACCAAAGTCCTAGCATACCTCAATAACAAATATGGAGACCCAAACATCCAGGAGCTTTTGGATGTTGCCTGTTTCCTGGACCCTAGGTTCAAAATACAGTACATCAGTACAGACAACATCCCTGCTATCAAGACTCGTCTGAAGACAGAGATAGTAGACTTGGCACAACGTACATATCATTGGGTAAATAATTATGTATTTCACAAAAACAAAAATGTTCTGTAAAATCTAACTGGAAAACTAATGGCTGTTGTTTTCATCTAATAGGAGAAGAGGTCTCGTACTGAAACTGTTCAGATGCCTCAAAGTGCACAGTCCTTGGGGGAAAAGACGAAGAGGTCTCTTGGCAGTTTTTTCAAGACCAGTTCAGCCTCTCCTTCTTTGCCTGTAAATCTTGAAGATGTCGCAGAGGCAGAGATAAACAATTACCTGATGACTCCTACCATTGATGGAGAAGATGATCCATTGGCTTGGTGGAGGGTGCACAAGATCAGCTACCCACAGTTGTGCACCATGGCACGCAAGTATCTTTGTGTACCTGCTACAAGCGCTCCCTCAGAGCGTCTTTTTAGCACAGGAGGGAATATTGTGACTTGCACTCGCTCATCCTTGAAGCCAGAAAAAGTCAATATTCTGGTTTTCTTAGCAAAAAACCTGTGAGCCACTGAGAACAGAACTGTTGGATAAGTATGGCTGGCAGTGCCATACTCGTAGTGAACTTTAGTCTGTGTGGTGTGTTATTGTTGTGTACTTGAGATAAGTGAGGCTCATCTATTTTATATTATAATATTCAAATCGTTTATAAAAAATAGTTTGTCTAAATTAAAAGTGCATTTCTCATTTTTTATTTATAACTTTATTTACTTTGATTTTACAAAATATTTTCAAAGCAAATTCCTTGTTTCAGTTGTGTGAAATGTTACTGACTTGGGAGCAGTAAGATACATACAATTTAAAATTATTTTTTTCTTAAGACTGTACCTTTTGCACACAGTGTTTACAAAGTTCATGCCTTTGTTTAAATTATTTAAATGCACAGTGGCAAAGCCACAGATGTTTCTGTAATGAGCAGTTCAATAAAAATGTCATTTATTTCAAGTCATACATGTTTGAATTTAATTCTAACAAATAGACCCAGCCTATGGGAAAGAACATTTCACACTAAATGTATATACTATTGTGTTGGTCATATTTAAATCATTCATTATGTTTTGTAGGGGAAAAAGGATAAATAAATTAAATCGCATATTAAATCGCAATCGCAATATTGGGGGCAAAAAATCGCAATTAGATTATTTTCCAAAATCGTTCAGCCTTAATCATGTGGGGATGTTTTTCATCGGCAGGGACTGGGAAACTGGTCAGAATTGAAGGAATGATGGATGGCACTAAATACAGGGAAATTCATGAGGGAAACCTGTTTCAGTCTTCCAGAGATTTGAGACTGGGATGGAGGTTCACATTCCAGCAGGACAATGACCCTAAGCATACTGCTAAAGCAACACTCGAGTGGTTTAAGGGGAAACATTTAAATGTCTTGGAATGGCCTAGTCAAAGCCCAGACCTCAAACCAATTGAGAATCAGTGGTATGACTTTTGATTGCTGTACACCAGCGGAACCCATCCAACTTGAAGGAGCTGGAGCAGTTTTGCCTTGAAGAATGGGCAAAAATCCCAGTGGCTAGATGTGCCAAGCTTATAGGGACATACCCCAAGATACTTAATACGTAATTGCTGCAAAAGATGGCTCTACAAAATATTGACATTGGGGGGTGAATAGTTATGCATGCTCAAGTTTTCTGTTTTTTTGTCTTATTTCTTGTTTGTTTCACAAGAAAAAATATTTTGTATCTTCAAAGTGGTAGGCTTGTTGTGTAAATCAAATGATACAAACCCCCCAAAAATCTATTTTAATTCCAGGTTGTAAGGCAACAAAATAGGAAAAATGCCAAGGGGGGTGAATACTTTCGCAAGCCACTGTAACAGAATGGGTTGGTTCCAGGAAGGGACTCTGGGATGGGTTCCAGGAGAGGGTTGAAGGGTTTCCAGCTGGTTAAGCTAATGAACAGAGGTGTGTGTGTGTGTTTTTCAGTGAGCTTATGGTAGTGAAGTTTTCTTTTTTGGAGGAGTGAGGCAAGGGGAAGTGTGTGCATGTGTGTGTTAGCCAGCTGGCACAGAAAGACGGAGAGAGCGCTCACAGCTCGATTCTGACTGCAACATGTGTGTGTTGTTTGGGAGCGGAGAGCTCATTAATGCGCTTGCAGCCCCGGGACCGTCAGTTTCCAGCTAATGTAGCCCAGCGTGCAACACGTGGGCGACACCTGGAGCCAAGATGGCGGAGGCAGAGCCACACTGAGCCATGCTTTCCTGTGTTGGGTCTGAAGTTAGACCCCTGTTCCTAGATGGAGAATAGGTTGCCGTTTAGGACAAACCCATGATGTATCATGGGTAGTTCTGGGGGAGATGGCACTTCTCTCTCTATTCCCTCTCTGAAGGGATGCTGGGAAGAGGTGGATGGTGTGATCCTTGTGTTGAAAGATCTCAGCTCACTTGGGATGTTGCTGTTGTTTTGGAGGGGAATTTCTTTCTTGTCATTATGTCTTATTAATGTGGTAATGTATGTGTTCAAGATCACCTAATTTCAACATTATCCTTGGTTTCACTTTTGCTTCATTTGTGATTTAACCACATTCCTCATAATTGGTCTCCCTGAATGTGTTTTTGAAACATTTGTGTTAAAAGTCATTGCTTCATCCTTCATATCCAAACTACAGATCACATCTGATGCTGTTTTAGTATATTGACCCTGTTGTTACTGGAGCTGTTGAGACAACACAGAGTGGCCTAGTGGTGCTGATCTAGAATCAGTTTTGCCTTTTAGATCATAATGAATGCCATCATCTGGACAGGAAGAACCTGATCCTAGATCAGCACTCCTACTCTGAGATGCTGTATGAATACGGGCCCAGAAACCATTTAGCCTCCGTCAGTGAGGCCAGACCAGGTAGTGTGTACTGGGTAGGACTAGGTGTGTCTGGGACTGGGGTTCCTTGTTGATCTTCTCTCCCCTGTGTTTTGTCGGTAATGAGGCGTTACACTGGTGGTTTATTTGTGTGGGTTTGGGGAATGCATGGAGCCGGTGGTAGCCGTCTCTCTGTGTGTGTGTGTGTGAACTGGTGTGTGTGTTTGTGAGTTCTGGCTTTTATGGTTTAGGTAGGTGTTTTTCGTCTTGTGTCAACGTTTTAGCTCATCACAGAGTTAAACACACTCTAACATGCGAGCACACACACACATACACACACACACACACACACACATACACACCATTGGTGACCCTTGCTTTTCTTAGGATTGGAATTTGATCTAAATCATGGTGATGGTAAACCGATACTGACAGGCAAGTGGAATACCGAGCACCTCAGAGAGTTAAACTGACATAAGAGATCTAAGTCACTGGGCCTCAGAGAGGAGCTGGGAGCCGACCCCATGGTGGAGCTAGGAGCAGGGCCCCGCAGCGTGCTAAGAGTAGGCCCCAGGACGCAGCTGAGATCGACCTTAGTGGACCTTAAGGAAATGAACCGTAGAGCGAGGTTGCTCAATGCTCACCGAGTATGTTAGCTAGCCGGGTCGTATTCATTAGGCACAAACGGAAGAAAACGGACTGAAAGAGGGAGGGACTACCTGAATTTGTCCATTTAATAAATGCAATTATTTGAGTTGTGCTACAATATGCCCTAATGAATATGACCCTGACCTTCTATGGACCAACCAATGGTGGTGTTTCAATGAAGCTAGCCTGTATTCCTTCCTCATCAGCCTGCTGTTTTCTACATAACACACGCTAGTCAGTGAGCGTATAACACGTGCTAGTGTAATAATAACAGTCCTGGTGGTTCACTACCTACCAGCATGGCCAGGACAGGCCAGTGAAATTCAGAGCGCCACAGCAGCCTCCAGCCACAACAGCCTCTAGCCTCCAGCCCACACAATGCTGTCCCTTTGTCTTGATTATTGGGCATCTTTTCTCCCCTACGTGTGTGTGAGGGGGAGGTGTGTGTGTGTGTGTGTGTGTGTGTCTGAAGTGGTGAGTTGTCCAGACTCAGCACACACACACACTATAACGATTTATTTTTCGTCTTCTGTGGTGCGGTGTTGCCATCTGTGTGTATGTAACACTGTCTCTGGGTTTGGGAGATTCATTTCAGCGCCACTCATCACGTAACGCAGATCCAAAGCTCTGTTTCCCCTCAGCCTTATATAAATAACAGTTAATGTAGTGGCTTTGATTGGCCATTTTAGAAGAATGTGATGCAGCTGGTAGATATTACATTGCTGTTACTGGAGTTGGACACAGGTGTGTAACGTGTATACAGACAGTAGGCCTGCCTATATTGGTGTCAATGGTGGATGCTCTAACCCAAGCACCTAACGTGTCCCCCTGAATATTAGAAAGAAGTGAAATTGTCCCCCTCAATAATATGTCCCCCCCCCCCCCCCCATATAACATGCCCCCCCAATGATGAAGTAAAACCTACGCCCTTGCTCTAACCACTGGGCCTGTCATCCAATCACCTTACACTCGTGGGAATTGGCCTATATGGATAGTGCTTAATTGTAAATTTTCTTACGGAAGAAATATGGAAAGCATATGCATAACCATGGTAGCAATCAAAAGGGAACAGTTAGGAGATGATGGGAAAATTATTAGACTAAAGGTGATGACACAACAGTACACCTGACACATGACTGAATTCAAACATTACACTGATTGATTTTATGTGCATTTTACATTTACTGTACTTTTTGCTGCATTTGTTGATAATCTAAAAATAATCTGGATACATTTAGTAACATGATAAGAATATTCATGGAACATTTGGGGTAGGTTCAACATAAGACAAAGCAATGACAAGGGTTTGAGTAAGAGGTCTAACTGGTGTCTCCAAGTGGAAAGGTCGATACCTAGTCAGTTGCATTCAACTGAAATGTGTCTTCCACATTTAACCCAACCCCTCTAAATCAGAGAGGTGAGGGAGGCTGCCTTAATCAACATCATTGGCGCCCAGGGAGCAGTTGTTGTTGGGGTTAACTCTCTTGCTCAAGGGCAGAATGGCAGGTTTTTACCTTGTCAGCTCGGGGATTCGATCCAGCAACCTTCTGGTTACTGGCCCAACGCTCCTACCCGCCAGGCTACCTGCCTCCAGACCTCTCCAAAGTGTGCACAGTTCCTATGTAATTTCAATGCACTTTTATGACTCAAAGAAGAGTCTTCAACTATAAGGTACTATTTTTAGCTCTCCTAGCTGTGCCGTTGAGGAAGTAGAGCAAGCAGACTTGTAGTTGTTTTGTTTGGAACACAGCCCTGCATCCCAGCCATCACACAATTACTGTTGTTGTTTACGCATTCCAAAAACGGTCCATTATAAATCGCAATCTGGTCAGGTGGGCATCATTTGAAAGCATGTTCTATTGTGAACATGGCTAGCTAAGTTACAAAATACTATCTTACAATGTTAGGCTTTCACAAGGCAATTCAGAGAAGCAGATTGTAATTTTGGAGTGAATTCAGATGCATGTTCTCCACCAAATGTCTTCACAATAGACAAACAGGCTCATTCTGTTCAGAATAAGCCAGGGTATGACGCCATGTCATCTTGTAACTGTACATCAAACATAGTGATCATAAACGTTGACACTGTATATTACATGAGGTTTATGATATGGGGATGTGAAGTGCACATTTGGACTCACAGGTGCTTGGCTTGCTTGTATGACATCAAAGCGGTATTCATTATAATCCTCAATGTCTCATCTTTCAAAATACATCGATTTACAGGATTTCTCTGACAAAAGTTGCCTAATTATTGGGAGGGATGGGGGCAACTTCTTGTCGCTCGCGGTGTTCAAGTTCAGAACTGCTGTCAGTCAAAACCAATACTGCGCTGTGAAGTGGAGACCTTGAGCTCTGACGTCATGCATAGCATGTTACTGTACAGCCACTGCGTTCCAATTTAGGTGCTTATCAGTGTCCATATCTGCTATTTTTAACCTGTATACAAGTACAAGTGTGAAGAGTTCAAGAGAGGACAAGAATCCCAGAATGCTTTATTCCTATGTACAGGAATGGAGGGAAAGATTGGAACGGAGGAGGGTGGTTTGTGAAATCTGGCTGACATATGGCGGGCAAGTCAACAACACCACTGATTCCCTCTCAATCCAACGCCAAATTAGATCATCTCACACTAATTGAGTTTCTGAAGACGAGGAGTCCTGTGACAATTTGCGGTTCACCACTCCGAGAGCTGAGGAAAAGTCCCTTCTTACTTCCCCTCTCAAGTTGAGAGTTAGGGTAATTTGGCGTTCAAAGGGTTCCGTCATAGTTGACACCCTGATGGTGTTCTGGAGCTTGGTAGGGTGGTTTCCATGCTGGAGATTGAGCTGGTTGTTGGTGTAGTGGGATTCAGGCTATTAATCACTGTGTCTGTCAGTGAACTGGTGAACGCCCGCCATGGGTCAACACTGTGGGGTCCGGGGAGTGATCGTGATACCCAATGTATTACAGTAGAGGAGCGGACACACATCTCAATGTAGTGTAGTGTAGGGCCTGCCTGTGGAGGAGTGGACACACATCTCAGTGGACACAGACGTCAATTCAAAGTCTATTTTTTTATTTACATTTGGTTGAGTTGTCAACTAACGTGAATTCAACATGAAATCAACAAAACATTTCACTGTGACATTAGATTTAGGTTAAAAGTTGGGTGAAAAACCAAAAACCAGCAGACACTAGGCCCTCCATGGAATGAGTTTGACACCCCTGCACTATATTTTTATAGATGTGACCCACTATATGTTTATACATACATGTAGGCTACAATACCTCGGCCTGGTGCATCCGTGTTTCAGAAGCAGAGCTCCCAGTGTACATGCAGCTGGCCCCTATACAGTACAATGTAGACCTGGGTTCAAATTTACATTTTACATTTTCGTCATTTAGCAGACGCTCTTATCCAGAGCGACTTACAAATTGGTGCATTCACCTTATGATAGCCAGTGGGACAACCACTTTACAATATATCAAAAAAAAAGGGGGAGGGTAGAAGGATTACTTTTATCCTGAGCTGGAACTGTGCTTCCGCAGAGGTAGGGGGGCCAGCAGGCCAGAGGTGGATGAACGCGATGCCCTCGTTTGGGTGTAGGGACTGATCAGAGCCTGAAGGTACGGAGGTGCCGTTCCCCTCACAGCTCCGTAGGCAAGCACCATGGTCTTGTAGCAGATGCAGGCTTCAACTGGAAGCCAGTGGAGTGTGCGGAGGAGCGGGGTGACGTGAGAGAACTTGGGAAGGTTGAACACCAGACGGGCTGCAGCGTTCTAGATGAGTTGTAGGGGTTTAATGGCACAGGCAGGGAGCCCAGCCAACAGCGAGTTGCAGTAATCCAGACGGGAGATGACAAATGCCTGGATTAGGACCTGTGCTGCTTCCCGTGTAAGGTAGGGTTGTACTTTGCGAAAGTTGTAGAGCATGAACCTACAGGATCGGGTCACCGCTTTGATGTTAGCGGAGAACGACAGGGTGTTGTCCAGGGTCACGCCAAGGTTATTTGCACTCTGGGAGGAGGACATAACGGAGTTGTCAACCATGATGGCGAGATCATGGAGCGGGCAGTCCTTCCCCGGGAGGAAGAGCAGCTCCGTCTTGCCGAGGTTCAGCTTGAGGTGGTGATCCGTCATCCACACTGATATGTCTGCCAGACATGCAGAGATGCGATTCGCCACCTGGTTATCAGAAGGGGGAAAGGAGAAGATTAATTGTGTGTCGTCTGCGTAGCAATGATAGGAGAGACCATGTGAGGATATGACAGAGCCAAGTGACTTGGTGTATAGAGAGAATAGGAGAGGGCCTAGAACTGAGCTCTGGGGGACACCAGTGGTGAGAGCACGTGGTGCGGAGACAGATTCTTGCCACGCCACCTGGTAGGAGCGACCTGTGAGGTAGGACTCAATCCAAGAGTGAGCCGCGCCAGAGATGCCCAACTCAGAGAGGGTGGAGAGGAGGATCTGATGGTTCACAGTATCAAAGGCAGCAGATAGGTCTAGAAGGATGAGAGCAGAGGAGAGAGAGTTAGCTTTAGCAGTGCGGAGAGCCTCCGTGACACAGAGAAGAGCAGTCTCAGTTGAATGACCAGTCTTGAAACCTGACTGGTTTGGATCAAGAAGGTCATTCTGAGAGAGATAGCAAGAGAGTTGGCTAAAGAGTTTTGGAGAGAAAAGAAAGAAGGGATACTGGTCTGTAGTTGTTGACATCGAAGGGATCGAGTGTAGGTTTTTTGAGAAGGGGTGCAACTCTCGCTCTCTTGAAGACGGAAGGGACATAGCCAGTGGTCAAGGATGAGTTGATGAGCAAGGTGGGGTAAGGGAGAAGGTCTCCGGAAATGGTCTGGAGAAGAGAGGAGGGGATAGGGTCAAGCGGGCAGGTTGTTGGGCGGCCGGTCGTCACAAGTCGCAAGATTTCATCTGGAGAGAGAAGGGAGAAAGAAGTCAAAGCATAGGGTAGGGCAGTGTGAGCAGGACCAGCGCTGTCATTTGACTTAATAAATGAGGATCGGATGTCGTCAACCATCTTTTCGAAATGGTTAACGAAGTCATCTACAGAGAGGGAGGAGGGAGGGGGAGGAGGAGGAGGATTCAGCAGGGAGGAGAAGGTGGCAAAGAGCTTCCTAGGGTTAGAGGCAGAGGCTTGAAATTTAGAGTGGTAGAAAGTGGCTTTAGCAGCAGAAACAGAGGAAGAGAATGTAGAGAGGAGGGAGTGAAAAGATGACAGGTCGGCAGGGAGTCTAGTTTTCCTCAATTTCCGCTCGGCTGCCCGGAGCCCTGTTCTGTGAGCTCGCAATGAGTCGTCAAGCCACGGAGCAGGAGTGGAGGACCGAGCCGGCCAGGAGGATAGGGGACATAGAGAGTCAAAAGATGCAGAAAGGGAGGAGAGGAGGGTTGAGGAGGCAGAATCAGGAGATTGGAGGGAGAAGGATTGAGCAGAGGGAAGAGATGATAGGATGGAAGAGGAGAGAGTAGCGGGAGAGAGATTGAAGGTCACGACGGCGCATTACCATCTGAGTAGGGGCAGAGTGAGTAGTGTTGGTGGAGAGCGAGAGAGAAAAGGATACAAAGTAGTAGTCGGAGACTTGGAGGGGAGTTGCAGTGAGATTAGTAGAAGAACAGATGCTAGTTGAAATCTTTCAAATACTTTCAGCATTTGCTCTAGTCACCCCGAGGTGCCAATTGGGCGGGGTTTACACTTTTAGGACTTTTCTATTGGTTCCATTAGGCCAGGCGATCTCAATCAAGCCCAGATACAGTATTTTACATGATTTCAAATAGTATTTGAACCCAGGTCTGTTCACAAGGGAAGCTCCCAGTGCAGATGCTGCAGGCCCCTATACAGTACAATGTGACTTTTGAAGATAAAGGCCTTCTTTATGTGGTTACGGGGGAACTAAAGCCAGCTAACTGTAACTGTCGCAATTATGACAGAGCTGTAAATGACAAAAGGCATTAGGAGTGCAGGCCAGGGACGGGCTTGTTTTTGTCTTAAGTTACCATAACCTCTCTCTCTCTCAATTCTCAATTCAAAGGGCTTTATTGGCATGGGAAACATATGTTTACATTGCCAAAGCAAGTGAAATAGATAATAAACAAAAGTGAAATAAACAATAAAAAATGAACAGTAAACATTACACTCACAAAAGTTCGAAAGGAATGGAGACATTTCAGATGGGATATTATGGCTATGTGTGTTGTAAGGATGTGCAGGTATGGGTTGTATTTACAATGGCGTTTGTTCTTCACTAGTTGCCCTTTTCTTGTGGCAACAGGTCTCAAATCTTGCTGCTGTTTATCAAAATTGGATTTGTTTTCAAATTCTTTGTGGGTCTGTGTAATCTGAGGGAAATATGTGTCTCTAATATGGTCATACATTTGGCAGGAGGTTAGGAAGTGCAGCTCAGTTTCCTCCTCATTTTGTGGGCAGTGGGCACATAGCCTGTCTTCTCTTGAGAGCTAGGTCTGCCTACGGCGGCCTCTCTCAATAGCAAGGCTATGCTCACTGAGTCTGTACATAGTCAAAGCCTTCCTTAATTTTGGGTCAGTCACAGTGGTTAGGTATTCTGGCACTGTGTACTCTCTGTTTAGGGCCAAATGGCATTCTAGTTTGCTCTGTTTTTTTGTTAATTCTTTCCAATGTGTCAAGTAATTATCTTTTTGTTTTCTCATGATTTGGTTGGGTCTAATTGTGTTTCTGTCCTGGGGCTCTGTTTATGTTTCTGAACAGAGCCCCAGCACCAGCTTACTTAGGGGACTCTTCTCCAGGTTCATCTCTCTGTAGGTGATGGCTTTGTTATGGAAGGTTTGGGAATCGCTTCCTTTTAGGTGGTTGTAGAATTTAACGGGTATTTTCTGGATTTTGATCATTAGCGGGTATCGGCCTTATTCTGCTCTGCATGCATTATTTGGTGTTTTACGTTGTACGCAGAGGATATTTTTGCAGAATTCTGCATGCAGTCTCAATTTGGTGTTTGTCCCATTTTGTGAATTCTTGGTTGGTGAGCGGAGCCCAGACCTCACAACCATAAAGGGCAATGGGTTCTATAACTGATTCAAATATTTTTAGCCAGATCCTAATTGGTATGTTGAATCTTATGTTCCTTTTGATGGCATAGAAGGCCCTTCTTGCCTTGTCTCTCAGATCGTTCAAGTTTTGTGGAAGTTACCTGTGGCGCTGATGTTTAGGCCAAGGTATGTATAGTTTATTGTGTCCTCTTAAGGCAATGGTGTCTAGGTGGAATTTGTATTTGTGGTCCTGGAAACTGGACCTTTTTTGGAACACCATTATTTTTGTCTTACTGAGATTTACTGTCAGGGCCCAGGTCCGACAGAATCTGTGCAGAAGATCTAGGTGCTGCTGTAGGCCCTACTTGGTTGAGGACAGAAGCACCAGATCATCAGCAAACAGTAGACATTCGACTTCAGATTCTAGTAGGGTGAGGCTGGGAGCTGCATCCCTGTCTCACCCCACGGCCCTGTGGAAAGAAACTTAGAGTTAGAGGGATAGTAGACTAGTGCTTAGTGAGTTAGAGGGGTAGTAGACTAGTGCTTAGTGAGTTAGAGGGGTAGTAGACTAGTGCTTAGTGAGTTAGAGGGATAGTAGACTAGTGCTTAGTGAGTTAGAGGGATAGTAGACTAGTGCTTAGTGAGTTAGAGGGGTAGTAGACTAGTACTTAGTGAGTTAGAGGGGTAGTAGACTAGTGCTTAGTGAGTTAGAGGGGTAGTAGACTAGTGCTTAGTGAGTTAGAGGGGTAGTAGACTAGTACTTAGTGAGTTAGAGGGGTAGTAGACTAGTACTTAGTGAGTTAGAGGGATAGTAGACTAGTACTTAGTGAGTTAGAGGGGTAGTAGACTAGTGCTTAGTGAGTTAGATGGATAGTAGACTAGTGCTTAGTGAGTTAGAGGGATAGTAGACTAGTGCTTAGTGAGTTAGAGGGGTAGTAGACTAGTGCTTAGTGAGTTAGAGGGGTAGTAGACTAGTGCTTAGTGAGTTAGAGGGGTAGTAGACTAGTGCTTAGTGAGTTAGAGGGGTAGTAGACTAGTGCTTAGTGAGTTAGAGGGGTAGTAGACTAGTGCTTAGTGAGTTAGAGGGATAGTAGACTAGTGCTTAGTGAGTTAGAGGGATAGTAGACTAGTGCTTAGTGAGTTAGAGGGGTAGTAGACTAGTACTTAGTGAGTTAGAGGGGTAGTAGACTAGTGCTTAGTGAGTTAGAGGGGTAGTAGACTAGTGCTTAGTGAGTTAGAGGGGTAGTAGACTAGTACTTAGTGAGTTAGAGGGGTAGTAGACTAGTGCTTAGTGAGTTAGAGGGGTAGTAGACTAGTGCTTAGTGAGTTAGAGGGGTAGTAGACTAGTGCTTAGTGAGTTAGAGGGATAGTAGACTAGTGCTTAGTGAGTTAGAGGGATAGTAGACTAGTACTTAGTGAGTTAGAGGGATAGTAGACTAGTACTTAGTGAGTTAGAGGGGTAGTAGACTAGTGCTTAGTGAGTTAGAGGGATAGTAGACTAGTGCTTAGTGAGTTAGAGGGGTAGTAGACTAGTGCTTAGTGAGTTAGAGGGGTAGTAGACTAGTGCTTAGTGAGTTAGAGGGATAGTAGACTAGTGCTTAGTGAGTTAGAGGGATAGTAGACTAGTACTTAGTGAGTTAGAGGGATAGTAGACTAGTACTTAGTGAGTTAGAGGGGTAGTAGACTAGTGCTTAGTGAGTTAGATGGATAGTAGACTAGTGCTTAGTGAGTTAGAGGGATAGTAGACTAGTGCTTAGTGAGTTAGAGGGGTAGTAGACTAGTGCTTAGTGAGTTAGAGGGGTAGTAGACTAGTGCTTAGTGAGTTAGAGGGGTAGTAGACTAGTGCTTAGTGAGTTAGAGGGGTAGTAGACTAGTGCTTAGTGAGTTAGAGGGGTAGTAGACTAGTGCTTAGTGAGTTAGATGGGTAGTAGACTAGTGCTTAGTGAGTTAGAGGGGTAGTAGACTAGTGCTTAGTGAGTTAGAGGGATAGTAGACTAGTGCTTAGTGAGTTAGAGGGGTAGTAGACTAGTGCTTAGTGAGTTAGCGGGATAGTAGACTAGTGCTTAGTGAGTTAGAGGGATAGTAGACTAGTGCTTAGTGAGTTAGATGGATAGTAGACTAGTGCTTAGTGAGTTAGAGTGGTAGTAGACTAGTGCTTAGTGAGTTAGAGGGATAGTAGACTAGTGCTTAGTGAGTTAGAGGGATAGTAGACTAGTGCTTAGTGAGTTAGAGGGGTAGTAGACTAGTGCTTAGTGAGTTAGAGGGGTAGTAGACTAGTGCTTAGTGAGTTAGAGGGGTAGTAGACTAGTGCTTAGTGAGTTAGATGGATAGTAGACTAGTGCTTAGTGAGTTAGAGGGATAGTAGACTAGTGCTTAGTGAGTTAGAGGGATAGTAGACTAGTGCTTAGTGAGTTAGAGGGGTAGTAGACTAGTGCTTAGTGAGTTAGATGGGTAGTAGACTAGTGCTTAGTGAGTTAGAGGGATAGTAGACTAGTGCTTAGTGAGTTATAGGGGTAGTAGACTAGTGCTTAGTGAGTTAGAGGGATAGTAGACTAGTGCTTAGTGAGTTAGATGGGTAGTAGACTAGTGTTTAGTGAGTTAGATGGGTAGTAGACTAGTGCTTAGTGAGTTAGAGGGGTAGTAGACTAGTGCTTAGTGAGTTAGAGGGATAGTAGACTAGTGCTTAGTGAGTTATATGGGTAGTAGACTAGTGCTTAGTGAGTTAGAGGGATAGTAGACTAGTGCTTAGTGAGTTAGATGGGTAGTAGACTAGTGTTTAGTGAGTTAGATGGGTAGTAGACTAGTGCTTAGTGAGTTAGAGGGGTAGTAGACTAGTGCTTAGTGAGTTAGAGGGATAGTAGACTAGTGCTTAGTGAGTTAGAGGGATAGTAGACTAGTGCTTAGTGAGTTAGAGGGGTAGTAGACTAGTGCTTAGTGAGTTAGAGGGGTAGTAGACTAGTACTTAGTGAGTTAGAGGGATAGTAGACTAGTGCTTAGTGAGTTAGAGGGGTAGTAGACTAGTGCTTAGTGAGTTAGAGGGGTAGTAGACTAGTACTTAGTGAGTTAGAGGGATAGTAGACTAGTGCTTAGTGAGTTAGAGGGGTAGTAGACTAGTGCTTAGTGAGTTAGAGGGGTAGTAGACTAGTGCTTAGTGAGTTAGATGGATAGTAGACTAGTGCTTAGTGAGTTAGATGGATAGTAGACTAGTGCTTAGTGAGTTAGAGGGATAGTAGACTAGTGCTTAGTGAGTTAGAGGGATAGTAGACTAGTGCTTAGTGAGTTAGAGTGGTAGTACACTAGTGCTTAGTGAGTTAGAGGGATAGTAGACTAGTGCTTAGTGAGTTAGAGGGGTAGTAGACTAGTGCTTAGTGAGTTAGAGGGATAGTAGACTAGTACTTAGTGAGTTAGAGGGATAGTAGACTAGTACTTAGTGAGTTAGAGGGATAGTAGACTAGTGCTTAGTGAGTTAGAGGGATAGTAGACTAGTGCTTAGTGAGTTAGAGTGGTAGTACACTAGTGCTTAGTGAGTTAGAGGGATAGTAGACTAGTGCTTAGTGAGTTAGAGGGGTAGTAGACTAGTGCTTAGTGAGTTAGAGGGGTAGTAGACTAGTGCTTAGTGAGTTAGAGGGATAGTAGACTAGTGCTTAGTGAGTTAGAGAGGTAGGGGAATTTTGCCAATTTTAACTGCACACTTGTTGTTGTTGTGTACATGGATTTTATGATGTCGTATGTTTTTTCTCTCGCTCTCTCTCTCTCTCTCTCTCTCTCTCTGTCTCTCTCTCTCTCTCTCTCTCTCTCTCTCACTATCTCTCTCTCTCGCTCTGTCTCTCTCTCTCTCTCTCTCTCTGTCTCTCTCTCTCTCTGTCTCTCTCTCTCTCTCTCTCTCTCTCTCTCTCTCTCTCTCTCTGTCTCTCTCTCTCTCTCTCTCTCTCTCTCTCTCTGTGTGTTCTCAGTGTGCAGATCCATCCCCTGGCTTCTAAAGTCTTTGTCTTTCTCTCATTGTTGTTAGATGCATGTATCCTATGCATACTCTTACTGTCTAACAGACAGACACTAACAATGTCAACGTGTCTCAACCGGTCTGTCATCTCTGTCAGTGTTTCAGAACAGACATACAGAACACACAGACAGACACTAACAATGTCAACGTGTCTCAACCGGTCTGTCATCTCTGTCAGTGTTTCAGAACAGACATACAGAACACACAGACAGACACCAACAATGTCAACGTGTCTCAACCGGTCTGTCATCTCTGTCAGTGTTTCAGAACAGACATACAGAACACACAGACAGACACCAACAATGTCAACGTGTCTCAACCGGTCTGTCATCTCTGTCAGTGTTTCAGAACAGACATACAGAACACACAGACAGACACTAACAATGTCAACGTGTCTCAACCGGTCTGTCATCTCTGTCAGTGTTTCAGAACAGACATACAGAACACACAGACAGACACTAACAATGTCAACGTGTCTCAACCGGTCTGTCATCTCTGTCAGTGTTTCAGAACAGACATACAGAACACACAGACAGACACTAACAATGTCAACGTGTCTCAACCGGTCTGTCATCTCTGTCAGTGTTTCAGAACAGACATACAGAACACACAGACAGACACTAACAATGTCGACGTGTCTCAACCGGTCTGTCATCTCTGTCAGTGTTTCAGAACAGACATACAGAACACACAGACAGACACCAACAATGTCAACGTGTCTCAACCGGTCTGTCATCTCTGTCAGTGTTTCAGAACAGACATACAGAACACACAGACCATTTCACAACAACATACATCATCTTATAACAGTTGACGTTTTGTCATCCATTGTGGAGTGTATGTGTGTGTGTATCCGTGTGCAATGTCAACTTAAGTGTTCTAATACATTAAAAACCTTCTAGAACTGTCCAGTGACTGGACTACAACTCTTTTTCTCTTTTTGAAACATATACAGGATGTTGTCGACAAATCCCCCGCCAGTAGGCTCTGTCTTGGTGTTAGGTGATATCTCCCTCCAGTGGGCTGTGTCTTGGTGTTAGGTGATATCTCCCTCCAGTGGGCTCTGTCTTGGTGTTAGGTGATATCTCCCTCCAGTGGGCTCTGTCTTCGTGTTAGGTGATATCTCCCTCCAGTGGGCTCTGTCTTGGTGTTAGGTGATATCTCCCTCCAGTGGGCTCTGTCTTGGTGTTAGGTGATATTTCCCTCCAGTGGGCTCTGTCTTGGTGTTAGGTGATATCTCCCTCCAGTGGGCTCTGTCTTGGTGTTAGGTGATATCTCCCTCCAGTGGGCTCTGTCTTGATGTTAGGTGTTATCTCCCGCCAGTGGGCTCTGTCTTGGTGTTAGGTGATATCTCCCTCCAGTGGGCTCTGTCTTGGTGTTAGGTGATATCTCCCTCCAGTGGGCTCTGTCTTGGTGTTAGGTGATATCTCCCTCCAGTGGGCTCTGTCTTGGTGTTAGGTGATATCTCCCTCCAGTGGGCTCTGTCTTGGTGTTAGGTGATATCTCCCACCAGTGGGCTCTGTCTTGGTGTTAGGTGATATCTCCCTCCAGTGGGCTCTGTCTTGGTGTTAGGTGATATCTCCCACCAGTGGGCTCTGTCTTGGTGTTAGGTGATATCTCCCACCAGTGGGCTCTGTCTTGGTGTTAGGTGATATCTCCCACCAGTGGGCTCTGTCTTGGTGTTAGGTGATATCTCCCGCCAGTGGGCTCTGTCGTGATGTTAGGTGATTTTCTGTTGCTGAGCTCTGATGTCCAGTGTTCCCTGGAGAACTGTCCCAGAGGGAGAAGCGAGCCAGCTGGGGGTGTAGTGAGCCATGCTGTGTCCCCAGGCCCCAGGCTGACCACATCACAGTACTTCCTGGTCTCAGGCCAGACTCCTAGCTGACTGGCTGGTTCGCCAACTGCTGTGGGCACTCAGGCACAATTAGCACCGTGGCTAAATAATCACAGCCTTCCTCCCCACTTCTGTGTTTTATATCACTTCACACTGCAGTTAAAGTGATTTGTAGGCCTGGGCAAATATCACAAAGAGACGTTGATTTCATCAGCTCCACTGGGGCAATGCTGTTAAATTTACATTTTAGTAATTTAGCAGACACTCTTATCCAGAGCCACAGTACTTCTTGGTACTGGTCCCCCGTGGGAATAGAACCCACAACCCTGTCGTTGCAAGCACCATGCTCTACCAACTGAGCCCCACGGGGCTGTTAGCCCTAGACTCATTAGTCTTTACTCGATTCCTCACATCCTCTCTTCTAGACTTTTTCTCAAAAGGTATTGGACCTTGGATCTTCTACTCCAATGCGTTTTGAGAAGGAGGCGAGGAGAGAGGAATTTGGAAAGAGCCCAAGGGAGTTGTGGAAGGAACAGCACTAGAGTTTGGACCTCTAGTGGAATGGATTGGAGAAAGTCTCTAAAAGTGGGTTTCATATCTCCTGCCAGAGTCATAATATAACCTGTGAGATTGGTGGTTTGTCCATTTCCCACCATTCCCCTTGTGACCGCTTGGTTTCATTTCACAGGTGCAGGATGATTTGAGAATATGAAAACGTATTTTTCATTATCTTTCTCAAAGGTATTTATATCCGCTTAGCAGATGTGCAGACTGTAACTACACCTTCTAAAGTAGCCATCCAAAATAAGCAAATGAAAACAAGTGCTCCGTTTCTGAGTCCGTCAAAGTATTTTATTCCTGAGTCACCATGAGTCATCAGAACAGAACTCAGAAAGGCCTGGCTATCAGACTCACTAATGTTTTTTGCACCCTGTGTGATTTCCTCAGCAAACAGCTCGTACCGTATTAGATTACCCTCCGCTCCGTCAAATACTTTATCAGCGCACCACGACCGGACGTTCCTTTCCTAGCACACCGACTGGGACGATATGTTCTTCTTGGCAGTGGTCGTGCGCGGGCCATTGTCACCTGACGCTTGTCCCGGAAACCCACGGGATAAGGCCAGTTTACCATAAAAGGACATCGGCGAAAACCCAAATCGGCTGCCCTTTAGCCAGGCTTTCTAGACGTGTCTGTGTGACTGTCTGATGGAGGGACCTGCAGACACACAGAGCGACCTGGCCTCTGAGACTATTTCTGAAAGTTGCCTCATCTGTGTCGAGAAAAATCACGTGGCACCAATTTGAAGAGGGGAGGGTCACACGTTAAGCACCCTATCCCACCAGTATAGGTTATCCAGGGGGGGGTGAGGGGTAGGAGGGTTAGGAGGAGGGGGTGTTTGGTTTGTGGATCTGGGAGGATGCATGTACTGAATAGCAAGAATTTACTCACAGTGACGTAGACTTATAGGAAATAAACAAAACACCTGATTTGGAATCGGCAGTACTTGACATTTAATGGAACTCACATAGAACTTCATTGTTTATTTACCTTCTTTAAAGATCGTGGGTAAACAGATGAGGAAGAGGGGGATGATATCCTCCAGGAGAGTAGCGGAGGAGGGTTTTGAAGACGAGTGCCAGCTACTGAAAGCCTACACCGGTGAGAAAGCCGGGGCTCAGAGCGCCTGCTGCAGTTCAGCACGGAGGCAGTTGGACCGTCTGTCTATGTAACCTCCATTTTGCTGTCTGTATTTTTAGCCACGGGTTTGTGGACAAACCACAGGGCCTATACAGCCCCAGCCTGCACACTACACATTCAGCAGACCTTATGACCTTCCCTGAATCTGTCCTTATTGAACAGACCTTATGACCTGCCCTGAATCTCTCCTTATTGAACAGACCTTATGACCTGCCCTGAATCTCTCCTTATTGAACAGACCTTATAACCTGCCCTGAATCATCCTTATTGAACAGACCTTATGACCTGCCCTGAATCTCTCCTTATTGAACAGACCTTATAACCTGCCCTGAATCTCTCCTTATTGAACAGACCTTATGACCTGCCCTGTATCTGTCCTTATTGAACAGACCTTATGACCTGCCCTGAATCTCTCCTTATTGAACAGACCTTATAACCTGCCCTGAATCATCCTTATTGAACAGACCTTATAACCTGCCCTGAAACCCTCCTTATTGTACAGACCTTATGACCCGGCCTGAATCTCTCCTTATTGAACAGACCTTATGACCTGCCCTGTATCTGTCCTTATTGAACAGAATTTATGACCTGGCCTGTATCTCTCCTTACCTCTCTCACACTCTTTCTGTCTCTCTCTATTTCTCTCTCTCTTTCACGCTCTCTCTGTTTACCCCCTCTTTTCTTCTCTCTCTTTCTATACCTCTACCTCTGTCTCTCTCTTTTGACCCCTTCCACCCTCTTTATTGAAGGAGAGATTATATTTTTTCAGAACTCTGCTTCTTCTCTTCCACTTCTCTTCCTGTCTGTTTTATTTTTCCACCAGGCTGAAGGATCCTGAAGACCAGTGTTGTTCCTGTTTTATTTTTCCACCAGGTTGAAGGTTCCTGAAGGCCAGTGTTGTTCCTGTTTTATTTTTCCACCAGGTTGAAGGATCCTGAAGGCCAGTGTTGTTCCTGTTTTATTTTTCCACCAGGCTGAAGGATCCTGAAGACCAGTGTTGTTCCTGTTTTATTTTTCCACCATGCTGAAGGATCCTGAAGGCCAGTCTTGTTCCTGTTTTATTTTTCCACCAGGCTGAAGGATCCTGAAGGCCAGTGTTGTCCCTGTTTTATTTTTCCACCATGCTGAAGGATCCTGAAGGCCAGTGTTGTTCCTTGCCCCTTCTGAAACCACAAAGTCAGTGACGTCTTTGCGGCAGGCGATCTAGTGGCGATCAATCTCTCAGAAAGTCCCCTAGCGGAATGGAAACTAACCCGGCCGCCAATCATTCTCTAAAGAGTAATTGAAGAACTAAATCTTTCCCTGTTAATTCCAAAACACACTCTGACAGGAGAGTAGTATGTGTGTACATAATGGAGCCTGACCAACGCAGGGTTTTTATTTAGTCAGTGGTTTGGCGCCGGTGTGAATGAGTGAATTGTGGTAATATCTGGGGCACATCTGCACTTGCATCCCATGGGCCGGTATAAAGGTGTTATATAATAGGCTTTCTTGTTTCGGGTTCACAACTATTTTTATATGGCAGATATAAAGTGTGTGTGTGTGTGTGGGATGACACTGGGATATCCTCTGCTTACATTATGAGTAGGCTACCAAGGACTTCTATCACTATCATTCCTCTTCTCCCCAATCCCCCTCTCTGTGTTCCATCCATCCTCTCTTCCTCTCCTCTCCTCCACATACTTTTTCCCAGGAAGGCTGTGGGAATGCAGTCCGGGGGTTACAAACAACTGGGAGGGAAAACCCTTCTGGATATCCCATTCACGCTGGATACTATATTTATCCTAGCAACACACACACAAACACACAAACACAAACACACACACACACACACACACATTGCATCATTCAGGGCCATATCACTATTCCCCTGATGGCAGCCTACAGCCATGGCCCACAGCCCTCGTACTGTCTCTATGGTTCATATCAACTGGGGTTTTTCCATCTCTTTAGTATTTGTAACTTTCACTCCTAGAAAGACAGGGGAGAGAGAGGTGGAGAGAATGTCCTGAAGACAAGGGCAGACAAATGTAGTGACTAAAAGGTGGGGGGAGGGGTGTCACTGGCTGGGTTTTAGATGGGCTCCTTGGCCGCAGAGACAACATTTTTCTATTTTAAAGCAAATGTTCTGCAGTTATACACATTTTCCCATGGGGCAGAGAGAATATATTCAGTTTTAAAGCAAATATCCTGCAGTTATACACTTTTTGCCACGGTTTATGCCTTGTTCTTATGCTTTCTGAGTGACTCAAACATTATAACAAAATCAATGGGGGCCCCATGCCATGACATTTTTGGAATTTCAGATTCTCCTTGACTGTTTAGTTTTTATTTTGGTGATTTTTAGTTCTTGAAGATTATCTTATTTTAAAAGATATAGGTCCATTATCTTTTCTACATACTTTATATCTGGTTTTAGTCTTTTAAGTTTACACTGAAAAAGTTTTACCATCCCTAAAATACCCCCCCCCCCCCCCCAAAAAAAAAAAAACACGATTTAAATGCATATAGGGGAAACACTGTCTGGATATTTTAAGCAGTAAGATAAAGGGTATTTTGTGAGGACTTTTTCTGAGGTAAATTTCTTAAAAGATTTGAAGCTGAGATTTGAAGCTCAAGTTTGTGTAACCAAACACTCACATGTGTATTAGTATGTCAGGGTGGTTTGACCCAACGGTGTACGACGAGGTCAAAACTCAAGTCACTGCTGTTTCAGCTGCACCCCGCAATCATCTAGGCTTTAGGCTTGTAATAGATATGTATCGTTGTTCTGATGCTTACCGCTGATTTTAATTTCAGAAGAAGAAGGAAAGGCGGAGTAAAGAAGGGAATGAGAGGTAGAGAAGAAGAAGGAAAGAAGGATCTATGGGTTCTAGAGTTTGAGAGACAAAGTGAGGGAGGGAACTGGAAGATGTTTCCAATTAATGGTTGAAAAAGTGGTGGTAAGCAGGAAAGGAAATGAAAGAATAAAATGGCTGGTTTGATATTCATGTTTTTTTCCCCCCTCGTTTTCCCCAGTTTCCCTCGCTCTGTTCCTCCTGTCCTATTTGCTGCCGGTCTACCGGCTTCTGTGAAAAGAGGGAATAACATTGGAGATGGTGAATAGGCCAGCTCTATTCTGAGTCTGAATGATGGAGCAAATGGGGCGTGATAGGGGAAATGGGGTACAAGAAAGTCAAATAGTTAGTGAAATAACTAATTGCCTGTACATGAAAAGAAAAAAAGTGGAATGAGTCTGTTTAAGGATAGATGATGAAAAGAAAAGAGGGTGAAGGTTATTGATTAAAGGAGAGGGAGAATGAAGGAAAAGAGGGATGGCTCCATTAGAGGAAGGGAGGAGAGGGGAAATGAGGAGCAGGTTGACAGTTGGAGGGATGAAGGAGTGCAGCTGGGGTATGGTATGTCTGACTCTTGACAGTACAGCTGACCTGGGTTCAAGTAGTATTTGTTTTCTTTCAACTACTTTGGCTGTGCTTGATTGAGCTTGCCTGGCACTTTTATTTGTATTTATTTCACCTTTATTTAACCAGGTAAGCCAGTTGAGAACAAGATCTCATTTACAACTGTGACCTGGCCAAGATAAAGCAAAGCAGTGCGATAACAACACAGAGTTACATATGGGGTAAAACAAAACATAAAGTCAAAAATACAACAGAAAATATATATACAGTGTGTGCAAATGTAGCAAGTTATGGAGGTAAGGCAATAAATAGGCTATAGTGCAAAATAATTACAATTAGTATTAATACTGGAATGATAGATGTCCAAGAGATGATGTGCAAATAGAGATACTGGGGTGCAAATGAGCAAAATAAATAACAATATGGGGATGAGGTAGTTGGGTGGGCTAATTTCAGATGGGCTGTGTACAGGTGCAGTGATCGGTAAGGTGCTCTGACAACTGATGCTTAAAGTTAGTGAGGGAGATAAGAGTCTCCAGCTTCAGAGATTTTTGCAGTTCGTTCCAGTCATTGGCAGCAGAGAACTGGAAGGAATGGCGGCCAAAGGAGGTGTTGCCTTTGGGGATGACCAGTGAGATATACCTGCTGGAGCGCATACTACGGGTGGGTGTTGCTATGGTGACCAATGAGCTAAGATAAGGCAGGGATTTGCCTAGCAGTGATTTATAGATGGCCTGGAGCCAGTGGGTTTGGCGACGAATATGTAGTGAGGACCAGCCAACAAGAGCGTACAGGTCACAGTGGTGGGTAGTATATGGGGCTTTGGTGACAAAACGGATGGCACTGTGATCTACGTCCAATTTGCTGAGTAGAGTGTTGGCAGCTATTTTGTAAATGACATCGCCGAAGTCAAGGATCGGTAGGATAGTCAGTTTTACGAGGGCATGTTTGGCAGCATGAGTGAAGGAGGCTTTGTTGCGAAATAAGAAGCCGATTCTAGATTTAACTTTGGATTGGAGATTCTTCATGTGAGTCTGGAAGGAGAGTTTATAGTCTAACCAGACACCTAGGTATTTGTAGTTGTCCACATACTCTAGGTCAGACCCGTCGAGAGTAGTGATTCTAGTCGGGTGGGCGGGTGCCAGCAGCGTTCGATTGAAGAGCATGCATTTAGTTTTACTAGTGTTTAAGAGCAGTTGGAGGCCACGGAAGGAGTGTTGTATGGCATTGAAGCTCGTTTGGAGGTTTGTTAACACAGTGTCCAATGAAGGGCCAGATGTATACAAAATGGTGTCGTCTGCGTAGAGGTGGATCTGAGAGTCACCAGCCGCAAGAGCGACATCATTGATATACACGGAGAAAAGAGTCGGCCCAAGAATTGAACCCTGTGGCACCCCCATAGAGACTATGGCACAATGGGAAAAGTCCCAAAGGAGCAAACCCCACCCATCTGCAAACCCTGTCCAACTCCACGTGGCTCAATAAAATGCTCAATAGTATTTGAAAGAAAACAAATAGTATTTGAACCCAGGTCTGGAATTCAGTAGTTCTGGTCGCTGGTCTGTCTATAGGCAGAGGCAGTAATCAGGCTCCAATTCCACCACAGCATCAGCTCTGTGCAGCAAACCAGACCAGGCAGGGGGACACAGAGTCTGGAAGGAATGCCTGGTCTGTCAGCACTGCAGGAGGCGTTTTTAACGGTTGTCACTTGTTACCACAGCCACAAAGTCAAAATTGGCTATATCTTGAAAATGATTGATAACAAACATTTAATTTAAGGTTAGGCATAAGGTTAGCAGTGTGGTTAAGGTTATGCTTAAGGTTAGGGTTAGGTTTAAAATTCAGATTTTTAGAAATAGTTAGGGTTTAGACATAATTATAACTTTGTGGCTGTGGTAACTAGTGACAACCATAATTAACCACTCAAAGGGGTCATGAGGTTTTCGAGAGAGTTTTTAAAACTGTAATTTTATTTATTGGAGAGAAAAAATGTATGGAGAGGATAAATGAATAACAAGATGAATGAATACATTTATTTTAATAGAGCTTGATGAAGGAACGAAGGGGAGATTTCTATCAATGATCGACTTCCCTCGTTATCATTAGTTCTACAACCATCACGGCAATGTGACATTAAAGTTATATGATCTATACATTATATCAAAGTCGTATGATCTATAGGAAAAATAAGCACCAGGAGAAAGCCAGGTTAAACAATTTCTACAGGACTGGTACTCATGATAACATACTTATGGCCCCAGTGAGCACATGGAAATAGAGGGGGAGGGAGGGAGAGTGCAATCGTTCTCATATGTGCGCACAGACACCTGATACACAGTCCTGGTGGGTGAGACAACATTCTCTCTGAGTGACACAGATGTGCTCTCCGTCTGGTTAAGCTGGGATCGCTGATACGTAAGGAGAATGGGAGTGAGAAGGCTAATGTGTTTATATTGGGAGAGGGACATTAAATAGATCCATAAATCCATAATATTCTGAGCTAGACGCTGACTGTGTCTTTTTGGGAGATGTCTTCTGTCTGGTCTCAGTGTCTAATAGGACTACCACTCGTCATTGTAAATCACCTCAGTTTTTATTCCTCTTGTTATTACAGTATCATCCATTTTTGGGGGGTTATCTCCACTTTCCCTCCCTCACTTAGAGAGAAATAGGCCACACACACACACACACACACACACACACACACACACACACACACTGACTCAGAGTTCTTACTGTTGTCCTACCTGTAGAGACCAGTCTTTCCTCTCTTTTCATAATTCTACATTTTGTCACCAACACCTGTATTATTATTATTCACCTCACAATTTAATGATGTAATTTCCTGTCACTTCCAAAGTGCCTCTCCTGTTGGATTGGTCTGTCTGTGACCCCAAATCACCCCATCGTTGAGGCAGGTGTGCCCTGTCTTCCTCTCTTCCTCTCTACGTCCCCCTTCAGACCCTCCAAGTCACGCACCATCACTCTCTCCTTCTTTTCTCCCTCTCTTCCTGAGAGTTGATTCCTAAAACCCAGAGCTCTGTGTTTCTCTTTGTTCTGCTGCTAAGGAAAACATACCACTCATTCCTCATGTATGTACGTGTGAAAGAAAAATGTGTGGTGTGTGTGGGGTAGCAGGCTGGGCCCAGGTGTTGGGAGTGTGGATGGGCGATCGTGAGCAGTGGGAGAGGGCAGAGGACACACACACACACAGCCCGAGGCCCAGATGCTGTGTCCTCTGTAGGCCCTGTGGTGTCAGCAGTAGACCTGCTCTCTGTAGGCCCTGTGGTGTCAGCAGTAGACCTGCTCTCTGTAGGCCCTGTGGTGTCAGCAGTAGACCTGCTCTCTGTAGGCCCTGTGGTGTCAGCAGTAGACCTGCTCTCTGTAGGCCCTGTGGTGTCAGCAGTAGACCTGCTCTCTGTAGGCCCTGTGGTGTCAGCAGTAGACCTGCTCTCTGTAGGCCCTGTGGTGTCAGCAGTAGACCTGCTCTCTGTAGGCCCTGTGGTGTCAGCAGTAGACCTGCTCTCTGTAGGCCCTGTGGTGTCAGCAGTAGACCTGCTCTCTGTAGGCCCTGTGGTGTCAGCAGTAGACCTGCTCTCTGTAGGCCCTGTGGTGTCAGCAGTAAACCTGCTCTCTGTAGGCCCTGTGGTGTCAGCAGTAGACCTGCTCTCTGTAGGCCCTGTGGTGTCAGCAGTAGACCTGCTCTCTGTAGGCCCTGTGGTGTCAGCAGTAGACCTGCTCTCTGTAGGCCCTGTGGTGCCAGCTGTAGACCTGCTCTCTGTAGGCCCTGTGGTGTCAGCAGTAGACCTGCTCTCTGTAGGCCTTGTGGTGTCAGCAGTAGACCTGCTCTCTGTAGGCCCTGTGGTGTCAGCAGTAGACCTGCTCTCTGTAGGCCCTGTGGTGTCAGCAGTAGACCTGCTCTCTGTAGGCCCTGTGGTGTCAGCAGTAGACCTGCTCTCTGTATGCCCTGTGGTGTCAGCAGTAGACCTGCTCTCTGTAGGCCCTGTGGTGTCAGCAGTAGACCTGCTCTCTGTAGGCCCTGTGGTGTCAGCAGTAGACCTGCTCTCTGTAGGCCCTGTGGTGTCAGCAGTAGACCTGCTCTCTGTAGGCCCTGTGGTGTCAGCTGTAGACCTGCTCTCTGTAGGCCCTGTGGTGTCAGCAGTAGACCTGCTCTCTGTAGGCCCTGTGGTGTCAGCAGCAGACCTGCTCTCTGTAGGCCCTGTAGTGTCAGCAGTAGACCTGCTCTCTGTAGGCCCTGTGGTGTCAGCAGTAGACCTGCTCTCTGTAGGCCTTGTGGTGTCAGCAGCAGACCTGCTCTCTGTAGGCCCTATAGTGTCAGCAGTAGACCTGTTCTCTGTAGGCCCTGTGGTGTCAGCAGCAGACCTGCTCTCTGTAGGCCCTGTGGTGTCAGCAGTAGACCTGCTCTCTGTAGGCCCTGTGGTGTCAGCAGTATACCTGCTCTCTGTAGGCCCTGTGGTGTCAGCAGTAGACCTGCTCTCTGTAGGCCCTGTGGTGCCAGCTGTAGACCTGCTCTCTGTAGGCCCTGTGGTGTCAGCAGTAGACCTGCTCTCTGTAGGCCTTGTGGTGTCAGCAGTAGACCTGCTCTCTGTAGGCCCTGTGGTGTCAGCTGTAGACCTGCTCTCTGTAGGCCCTGTGGTGTCAGCAGTAGACCTGCTCTCTGTAGGCCTTGTGGTGTCAGCAGCAGACCTGCTCTCTGTAGGCCCTGTGGTGTCAGCAGTATACCTGCTCTCTGTAGGCCCTGTGGTGTCAGCAGTAGACCTGCTCTCTGTAGGCCCTATAGTGTCAGCAGTAGACCTGCTCTCTGTAGGCCCTGTGGTGTCAGCAGTAGACCTGCTCTCTGTAGGCCCTGTGGTGTCAGCAGCAGACCTGCTCTCTGTAGGCCCTGTGGTGTCAGCAGTAGACCTGCTCTCTGTAGGCCCTGTGGTGTCAGCAGCAGACCTGCTCTCTGTAGGCCCTGTGGTGTCAGCAGTAGACCTGCTCTCTGTAGGCCCTGTGGTGTCAGCAGCAGACCTGCTCTCTGTAGGCCCTGTGGTGTCAGCAGTAGACCTGCTCTCTGTAGGCTGAGCTGAGTGACCGCCAGGCCCCCTACCCTCCATCTGAAACACTGTTTATTTGGGAGAGGGGAGAGAGGAGGGAGACTGGGGAGAAGGTGGGAGCTCCATAGCCTGATGGATATCCCTGGTCCCCCTGGCCTCTGAGTTCCCCCCTCCCTACACACACACAGCTGCACCACCACCACCACTGCTGAATTATGACATCATCACCATGTCTCTGAGACGCTACGAGGCATGCGTGCCATCGGATCTAGTATGGACTATGGGCACAGTGACATCATCAATGTCAGACCGTTAGATCTATGGCTAGCGTGTGTGTGTATGCACAGTGTTCTGTTTGATATTACTGCCGTTAATTTGCTTTCAATCCTAGAGCTGTCTGTTGAAAGCTGCTGTAATGGTAAATCACATTGGCTGTGTCTCAAATTGCACACTGTTCTCTGCACTGCTTTTGACCAGAGCCCAAGGGCCTCTGGTCAAAAGTAGTGTACTACTTAAGGAATAGGGTGCCATTTGGGATGCAGATCTTTTCTACAGGTCAGATGGAGGGTAATTTCGGCACCCAGAATGGAATCTTGCGTGTACGTAGCTCTTTCACGAGAGCCTAGACACAGGGTGATAGGGGTGAGATTGATGGACAAACTCCATCGGTCATTTAGGTCAAGGGATGTCTTTTTAGATTTGATGTAAGGCATATGTTGCCAAGACGATATCTTTAGGCCTATTCTCTTTTTAGCAGTTTGTGACTTTAACCGAGGAAAATTAGAAAAGAGATCATGACAGTGGTGTGTGTGTCTGTGTGGGTGTGTATCTGTGTGCATGCTGGTGTGCCAGTGTGTGTGTGTGTGTGTGTCCTCTTGGCAGTGCGTCATTGTCCGGCCATGCTCCATTGGGCCTGTTCCCCAGCACAGGCCTGGGAGGATCCTAAACTACACTGAGTGAAAAACAAGCAGTAGTAGTTAGCGAAGAGGGAGGCAAATCCATCCACCCCTGAGCACTTTCATTTTCAATTACTAAGTCATTTAGTTACTGTTGGACTTTGACATGGAGTGGCTGTGCGTCAGTTATTACTAAGTCATTTAGTTGCTGTGGGACTTTGACATGGAGTGGCTGTGCGTCAGTTATTACTAAGTCATTTAGTTGCTGTGGGACTTTGACATGGAGTGGCTGTGCGTCAGTTATTACTAAGTCATTTAGTTACTGTGGGACTTTGACATGGAGTGGCTGTGCGTCAGTTATTACTATGTCATTTAGTTACTGTGGGACTTTGACATGGAGTGGCTGTCTGTCAGTTATTACTAAGTCATTTAGTTACTGTGGGACTTTGACATGGAGTGGCTGTCTGTCAGTTATTACTAAGTCATTTAGTTGCTGTGGGACTTTGACATGGAGTGGCTGTGCGTCAGTTATTACTATGTCATTTAGTTACTGTGGGACTTTGACATGGAGTGGCTGTCTGTCAGTTATTACTAAGTCATTTAGTTACTGTGGGACTTTGACATGGAGTGGCTGTCTGTCAGTTATTACTAAGTCATTTAGTTGCTGTGGGACTTTGACATGGAGTGGCTGTGCGTCAGTTATTACTAAGTAATTTAGTTGCTGTGGGACTTTGACATGGAGTGGCTGTGCGTCAGTTATTACTAAGTCATTTAGTTACTGTGGGACTTTGACATGGAGTGGCTGTGCATCAGTTATTACTAAGTCATTTAGTTGCTGTTGGACTTTGACATGGAGTGGCTGTGCGTCAGTTATTACTAAGTCATTTAGTTACTGTGGGACTTTGACATGGAGTGGCTGTCTGTCAGTTATTACTAAGTCATTTAGTTGCTGTGGGACTTTGACATGGAGTGGCTGTGCGTCAGTTATTACTAAGTCATTTGTTGCTGTGGGACTTTGACATGGAGTGGCTGTAGAATGGCGCCGGAGAAGATGGCTGCCGTTTTACAGCCCTCTAACCAATTGTACTATTATGTGTGTTTTTCCGCATTATTTGTAATTTATTTTGTACATAATGTTTCTGCCATCGTCTATTATAACCAAAAAGAGCATCTGGATATCAGGACAGCGATTACTCACCTCTTATTGGACGAAGATTTTTTCTTCAACGAGGCGGACGCGAAGAATATCCTACAGACACCCGACAAGGCCCAAATCCCCGTCATTCGCATGAGGAAGAGACGGAGATATCGTGGACGTAGGTCGGGGTGCCTTGTAAGGATCCGACGGCGAGCGAGTAAACTGCTGCTCCCATCAATCCTATTAGCCAATCTTCAATCATTGGAAAATAAATTGGATGACCTAAGATTACGGTTATCCTACCAACGGGACATTAAAAACTGTAATATCTTATGTTTCACCGAGTCGTGGCTGAACGACGACATGGACAACATACAGCTAGCAGGCTATACGCTACATCGGCAGGATAGAACGGCTGACTCCGGTAAGACAAGGGGTGGCGGTCTGTGTATATTTGTAAACAACAGCTGGTGCACAAAATCAAATACTAAGGAAGTCTCGAGGTTTTGCTCGCCTGAGGTAGAGTATCTTATGATAAGCTGTAGACCACACTATTTACCAAGAGAGTTTTCATCTATATTTTTCATAGCTGTCTATTTACCACCACAAACCAATGCTGGCATTAAGATTGCACTGAATGAGCTGTATAAGGCCATAAGTCAACAGGAAAACGCTCATCCAGAGGCAGCGCTCCTAGTGGCCGGGGACATTAATGCAGGGAAACTTAAATCCGTTCTACCTCATTTCTACCAGCATGTTAAATGTGCAACCAGAGGAAAAAAAACTCTAGACCACCTTTACTCCACACACAGAGACGCATACAAAGCTCTCCCTCGCCGTCCATTTGGCAAATCTGACCATAACTCTATCCTCCTGATTCCTGCTTATAAGCAAAAACTAAAGCAGGAAGCACCAATGACTCGGTTAATAAAAAAAGTGGTCAGATGACGCAGATGCTAAGCTACAGGACTGTTTTGCTAGCACAGACTGGAACATGTTCCGGGATTCTTCAGATAGCATTGAGGAGTACACCACATCAGTCACTGGCTTCATCAATAAGTGCATCGATGATGTCGTCCCCACAGTGACCGTACGTACATACCCCAACCAGAAGCCATGGATTACAGGAAACATCCGCACTGAGCTAAAGGGTAGAGCTGCCGCTTTCAAGGAGCGTGATTCTAACCCGGACGCTTATAAGAAATCCCGCTATGCCCTCCGACGAACCATCAAACAGGCAAAGAGTCAATACAGGACTAAGATTGAATCGTACTACACCGGCTCTGACGCTCGTTGGATGTGGCAGGGCTTGAAAACGATTACAGACTACAAAGGGAAGCACAGCCGCGAGCTGCCCAGTGACACAAGACTTCCAGACGAGCTAAACCACTTCTATGCTCGCTTCGAGGCAAGCAACACTGAAGCTTGCATGAGAGCACCAGCTGTTCCGGATGACTATGTGATCACGCTCTCCGTAGCCGATGTGAGTAAGACTTTTAAGCAGGTCAACATTCACAAGGCCGCAGGGCCAGACGGATTACCAGGACGTGTACTCCGAGCATGTGCTGACCAACTGGCAAGTGTCTTCACTGACATTTTCAACATGTCCCTGACTGAGTCTGTAATACCAACATGTTTCAAGCAGACCACCATAGTCCCCGTGCCCAAGGACTCTAAGATAACCTGCCTAAATGACTACCAACCCGTAGCACTCACGTCTGTAGCCATCAAGTGCTTTGAAAGGCTGGTCATGGCTCACATCAACACCATTATCCCAGAAACCCTAGACCCACTCCAATTTGCATACCGCCCCAACAGATCCACAGATGATGCAATCTCTATCGCACTCCACACTGCCCTTTCCCACCTGGACAAGAGGAACACCTACGTGAGAATGCTATTCATTGACTACAGCTCAGCATTCAACACCATAGTGGCCTCAAAGCTCATCACTAAGCTAAGGATCCTGGGACTAAACACCTCCCTCTGCAACTGGATCCTGGACTTCCTGACGGGCCGCCCCCAGGTGGTAAGGGTAGGTAACAACACATCTGCCACACTGATCCTCAACACGGGGGCCCCTCAGGGGTGCGTGCTCAGTCCCCTCCTGTACTCCCTGTTCACCCATGACTGCATGGCCAGGCACGACTCCAACACCATCATTCCCACAGGGGGTATGAAAAAATAAATAATGTATGCTCTAACTGTAAGTCGCTCTGGATAAGAGCGTCTGCTAAATGACTAAAATGTAAATGTAATTAAGTTTGCAGACGACACAACAGTGGTAGGCCTGAAAACCGACAACGATGAGACAGCCTATAGGGAGGAGGTCAGAGACCTGGCCGTGTGGTGCCAGGATAACAACCTCTCCCTCAACGTGACCAAGACAAAGGAGATGATTGTGGACTACAGGAATAAAAAGAGGACTGAGCACGCCCCCATTCTCATCGACGGGGCTGTAGTGAAACAGTTTGAGAGCTTCAAGTTCCTTGGTGTCCACATCACCAACGAACTATCATGGTCCAAACACACCAAGACAGTCGTGAAGAGGGCACGACAAAGCCTATTACCCCTCAGGAGACTGAAAAGATTTGGCATGGGTCCTCAGATCCTCAAGAAATTATACAGCTGCACCACCGAGAGCATCCTGACTGGTTGCATCACCGCCTGGTATGGCAACTGCTTGGCCTCCGACCGCAAGGCACTACAGAGGGTAGTGCGTACGGCCCATTACATCACTGGGGCCAAGCTTCCTGCCATCCAGGACCTCTATACCAGGCGGTGTCAGAGGAAGGCCCTCAAAATTGTCAAAGACTCCAGCCACCCTAGTCATAGACTGTTCTCTTTGCTACCGCACGGCAAGTGGTACCGGAGTGCCAAGTCTAGGTCCAAAAGACTTCTCAACAGCTTCTACCCCCAAGCCATAAGACTCCTGAACAGCTAATCATGGCTACCCGGACTATTTGCACCCCCACCCCATCCTTTTTACGCTGCTGCTACTCTGTTAATTATTTATGCATAGTCACTTTAACTCTACCCACATGTACGTATTACTTTAACTACCCCGCACATTGACTCTGCACCGGTACCCCACTGTATATATAGCCTCCCTACTGTTATTTTATTTTACTTCTGCTCTTTTTTTCTCAACACTTTTTTGTTGTTTCATTTTACTTATTTATAAAAAATAAATGCACTGTTGGTTAAGGGCTGTAAGTAAGCATTTCACTGTAATGTCTGCTTCTGTTGTATTCGGCGCATGTGGCCAATAACATTTGATTTGATTTGATTTGTGCGTCAGTTATTACTAAGTCATTTAGTTGCTGTGGGACTTTGACATGGAGTGGCTGTCTGTCAGTTATTACTAAGTCATTTAGTTACTGTGGGACTTTGACATGGAGTGGCTGTGCGTCAGTTATTACTAAGTCATTTAGTTACTGTGGGACTTTGACATGGAGTGGCTGTGCGTCAGTTATTACTAAGTCATTTAGTTACTGTGGGACTTTGACATGGAGTGGCTGTGCGTCAGTTATTACTAAGTCATTTAGTTGCTGTGGGACTTTGACATGGAGTGGCTGTCTGTCAGTTATTACTAAGTCATTTAGTTACTGTGGGACTTTGACATGGAGTGGCTGTCTGTCAGTTATTACTAAGTCATTTAGTTACTGTGGGACTTTGACATGGAGTGGCTGTGCGTCAGTTATTACTAAGTCATTTAGTTACTGTGGGACTTTGACATGGAGTGGCTGTCTGTCAGTTATTACTAAGTCATTTAGTTACTGTGGGACTTTGACATGGAGTGGCTGTCTGTCAGTTATTACTAAGTCATTTAGTTGCTGTGGGACTTTGACATGGAGTGGCTGTGCGTCAGTTATTACAACAACAACTGATAGTGCTGATAGATAATACGTTAATTCTGTTGACTGTTCTCCTGTGCCTTATTAAAGCTACTTGTATCTTCCTCTGGTACACAATGGCTGCCAGTAAGAATGAGGGCCAACACTGCTGCTTTCAGACAACACTGCCCTAAGGTTATGGCAACATTCAACACCAACCAAGGGAAGGTACTGTACAATAGACAGAGCCCAAGTCGTTCTGAGTTTGGCCAGAGTCCCAACTTCATGTTTTATTGACCCTGTCATCCACAGAGGAGAAGAGATGGCTATAGAACACAAAGGATTCTCTCCCTCGTCTGTTTATTCCATGCTTGGCTCTATCTCTCCTTCCCTCTCCTTTTTTGATCCATTGCTCCTATGATCTCTCCATTCGTTCTGAGCCCCTCCCCGTACAGCCATTCCTATCTGTCATAATATTCACCCAGAAGTAGCATGAGACACACACACACACACCGTACCCACCAGCCCCTCCACACACACCGTACCCACCAGCCCCTCCACATACACCGTACCCACCAGCCCCTCCACATACACCGTACCCACCACCCCCTCCACACACACCGTACCCACCAGCCCCTCCACACACATCGTACCCACCACCCCCTCCACACACACTGTACCCACCAGCCCCTCCACACACACCGTACCCACCAGCCCCTCCACACACACCGTACCCACCACCCCCTCCACACACATCGTACACAGCAGCCCCTCCACACACACCGTACCCACCACCCCCTCCACACACACCGTACCCACCAACCCCTCCACACACACCGTACCCACCAGCCCCTCCACACACACCGTACCCACCAACCCCTCCACACACACCGTACCCACCACCCCCTCCACACACACCGTACCCACCACCCCCTCCACACACATCGTACCCACCAACCCCTCCACACACACCGTACCCACCAACCCATCCACACACACCGTACCCAGCAGCCCCTCCACACACACCTTATAAGTACAAGTACTGTACCTGAATAAGGCATTGCCAAGGTACTGTACCATCTGAAAGATCCCCCTTTCATTGTGGCTGTGGTGTTTATCTTAGTACGGAGTTATTATCAACTCTGTCTTTGTTTGGTGTCCACGTTGCTTAAGAAATATCTGGCTTGGTATATGTTCAATAATCCTCCAGTGAATGGAGTTATTTGGACCCCTACCAAGAGCCCAACACTGCTAAGTTCTCCATATATCTCACATATGGTGTTGGATACAAGGCATGGTATGCTGCTCCGAGATATATTTCCCCTCCCAGAGATGTCTTACAGTACAATACATCTGAGGATTTCCTTTAAAGAACGCTTTATTGAAGTGTGTGTGTGTGTGTGTGTTCTCATGTGTGAAGCATATGTAGCAAATTCTACACGCTTCACAGTCAGGTGTAATAAATATAACTTTAACCTCGAGTGTGGCCCAAACACACAGTCAAACCTGTAACCATGATGATGATCTATGCACCATGCTACATTGATTTGGACAGGAAGATAGTAGGAGCAGAAGCAGCTACACACACACACACACAGCCTTGGCCTGGTGTGTTGAACTGGCTCAAGCCCTTTGTTTTGGTTTGGTTGTATACAGTGTGTTGAGTGGTATGATGGCCCAGGGGAGAGGGAGAGGCCCGACTAGGATTCCTTTCCATTGAAATCAATAGAGAACACATTTCCAAAGTCTAATTAACGTCCACCTCCCTGTACCGACCTATCCCCTCGCAAGGCCTTGAGTTTCTAGAATCGGTCAATTCTGACATTTCTTTACATGTTGAATTACTCTGCAACCAAGGTGTGTGTGTGTGTGTGTGTGTGTGTGTGTGCGCGCATGTACATTAGTGTGTTTTGACTATTTGATTGGGTGTGTGTGTGTGTGTGTGTGTGTGTACTTCTCTCTTTGAGTGTGTGTGTCATTTGTCCTCCATATGTAACCAGTGGAGGAAGAGCCATGGAGAGAAGAAAGAAGTGAAGCGTTTAGAGGTTAGGATAAGGGTTAAGGTTAGGAGATAGTTAGTTGAAATGTTACTGATAGTCTGTAGATAGTCTATAGAGCAGGGGTGTCAAACTCATTTTAGCTCAGGGGCCACATGGAGGAAAATCTATTCCCAAGTGGGCCGGACCGGAAAAATCATGGTATATATAACTTAAAAACAACAACTTCAGATTGTTTTCTTTGTTTTAATACGATCAACATACAACATAAAGCTGGAGCCTGAGGACAGTGTGTCCAAAATAGTACAAGCACAACATCACTATTAATCATAAAACACCTCAAGTTATTTGAAAGTTCTGAGGACAAAGAACACACAAACACACAATGCCTCAGTGATTCACAGAAGTATATCACAGATCACAGAACTATATCAGGGTGTCATTTCTCAGGCAGAAATGTAGATAAAAATAATGAAATCCTGTTCCCCAAACAAGTGCAAGAACCACAGAGTCAAGAATAGGTTAAATATACAAATAAAATAAAATCAATTAAAAACAATAGCACATCAACATAAAAACATATAAACATAAATCTGAAAGCGTTGCTCAAACTCCCGTAACAGTCCCGTTATTTTATCTTTGAACCGCTTCATGTCTGCCACATGTTGGGTCGCGCACACATTTTTCAGACAGGGGAAGTGAGCTGCATCACCACCGGCAAGTTGCGTCTCCCACAATGACAGCTTCAACTTGAAAGAACGTATGCTGTCATAATACTGCGTGACAACTTTGTTGCGCCCTTGCAGCTGTTTGTTCAAGTTATTCAGGTGCTCTGTAACATCCACCATAAATGCAAGGTCCTGCATCCATTCTGCGGAATGAAATTCTAACACTGGTTTGCCCTTTTCTTCCATGAACTGTTCAATTTCTTCTCGTAAATCAAAGAAACGCCTCAGCACAGCACCTCGGCTTAACCATCTTACCTCAGTGTGGTATGGCAGGCCATAGATGTGGTCTTTCTCTCTGAGAAGGCTGTCAAACTGACGGTGATTCAGGCTTCTGGATCGGATGAAATTAACAGTTTGGATGACCACCTTCATGACGTTATCCATCTTTAATGACTTGCAACACAAAGCCTCCTGGTGCAAAATACAGTGAAAAGTCAAAAAATCACGTCCTCCATTTGCAGATTGCACTTTCTCTCTGAACTTTGTCACAACGCCTGCTTTTTTCCCGATCATTGAGGGCGCACCATCTGTAGCCAGGCTGACAGCGCGGGACCAGTCCACTCCGACCCTGTCCAGCGCGCCGACGAGTGCGGTAAAAATATCAGCTGCTGTCGTTGTATCTGTCATCGGCACCAACTCCACGAACTCCTCGGTGACGGTCAATGTGTCATCAACTCCGCGGATGAAAATGTCCAGTTGTGCAACATCTGTAATGTCCGTGCTTTCATCAATTGCAACCGAAAACGCAATAAATGACTTTACTTTTTGCTTCAACTGGCTGTCCAAATCCACTGAAAGATCGGAAATCCTGTCTGCAACTGTGTTTCTTGTCAGGCTGATATTTGCAAAAGCCTGCCGCTTTTCAGGGCACACAATCTCCGCTGCCTTCATCATGCATGTTTTTACAAATTCACCCTCACTAAATGGTTTTGAAGCCACTGCGATTTCATTAGCAATGAGGTAGCTAGCTTTCACTGCAGCGTCACTGATGTCTCGGCTGTGAGTAAACACAGACTGCTGTTTCTTCAGACCCGCCAACAGTTCATTCACCTTCTCTCTTCTCCGCTGTCCTTGAAAGTTGTCATATTTGTCGGCATGAAGACTCACATAGTGGCGACGAAGGTTATATTCTTTCAGCACTGCAACATGCTGTGAACACACCAAACATACAGCTTTCCCATTCAATTCCGTGAATAAATAGGAGGATGACCATTTTTCTTGGAACACTCTGCACTCTGCGTCCACTTTTCTCTTTTTTGACAGAGACATATTGGGGCAATGAGGGTGCCAAAGCACATAATGTTAAAAGTAGAAGCCGTAATAAAAATCGCGGGCAAAACAAAGTAGCTCATTGGCTGCACGTGCTTGACCTACTTGCTCTGCCCCGGTATAAACAGTTTGCTTGCTTAACACAATTGCTATTGCGCCATCCAGTGGACGCAATTGGAACAGCAGTTTATTTTATTGAAAAATTGCAGCGCATTTTTATACTTTACAATTTTTTTTAAAAAAAAATCAAAATCATCTCGCGGGCCGGATTAAACCCGTTTGCGGGCCTGATCCGGCCCGCGGGCCGGATGTTTGACACCCCTGGTTTAGATGAAGAAGTAAAGATGAACCAGACCTGTTTCTATCCCCTCAGCTCTTCATCCCCAAACCACGAGGCTGGGAGTGTGGTGAGGAAGACGTCAGAGAGGAAGAGCGGAGAGGGGGAATAGAGGGGGGGAATAGAGGAGGGGAAGTGGGCTTGTAATTAGACCTGATAGGGCCCATATTTGTGATGGGTCCCACCCTGCACATGTGGAGAGCTCTGTGAGCTCATTTTCACGCCCATTTTCTTTAACCTGTTGGTTCAGTCTCATATGTGATGAATGGCCTTGGGGACTGCCTCACATTCTAAAATGGGGATGTTCCCACTTGCCATTTCCCACAGTGAGGCCTGGCCTGGCCTGCCACTCTAACTTTAATCTAGAAGCTCTGCACTACACGGCTGCTCGGATTTTCCCCCAGGTTTGTTTTTTCTCTCGTCCACTTGCACCCCCTGTTTTCTTCAACCTGTTGGTTCAGTCCCATACATGACAAATAGCCTTGGGATTCAACCATTTTCTTGGATGGGGGGTTCCCACAGTTCACAGTGAGAGGCCTTGTCACTCTAACTACACGGCAGCTCAGGTTTTCCCCGTGTTTGTTTTTCCTCTGCCTGCAACGAGCCGATTAATGTCGCTGTGCAAGCGCCGAGCGGTGACTACCCTGTTTAGAGACGTCACCACACACAGCACACACACGTGTAAACCCTCGCCTTATTGTTGCACAGCTGTGGTGTCACGCTCCTCCAAGGGTTGGCACAGCCACAGACGGGTGGTAGAAATGACAACAGTAAATTGGGGGGACAAGGCCGGCGGCCTGCTCTGTGGAAACTGTGCCTGTTCCACTGAGCCTGTTAACTCAAAGCCCAGAGGAGGCTCTCAATGTAACTGGAGAACAGTACACACACAAACACACACACACACGCAGGCAGATATGGGAAGACACACACACATACATGGATGAACACACACGCACAGACAAAGGCCTGCATTCATGCATAGGGGCCTCTGAGGAGGTCTGTGTTATTCAGCCTTAAAGATCTGTAGACGTATATGTTGTGACAACTATAGCTTCTGTACCGTTAAGCAAAAGCTAACCTCAGTTGTTAGTCATCCTTCCTCTTCCTTGACCCTGTATCAGTTTCAGGGCAGCAGCACCCCTGTCTAACATTGTCTAATGTTGCAACAATGTTGTTTTAACGTTCTAACAAGGTTGTTTTGACACCAATTTCCATGGTAGAAGTGTTTCAGTAACATAGAGACAGTCATAGCAGTAATAGAACCTGGTCTCGGGGGCAGAAGTCACCTAGTCTGGTTTATTAACAATAACAAGCCATTCATTCATTCATTCATTATTTCATTATTTCATTGGGACAACACCCGGTTTGTCCTCTGTGGATCTCTCACAAGCAGGACTAGAGAACAGTCTCTTGTTTCCCCCTCCACTTTGGATGAGTCAATCTGTCAGTCACTCTGTCGTCACTGTCCACTCCAGGCTGTCCTCCTTTGAGATGACGTCTCATCACTCTGAGATGACGTCTCATCACTTTGAGATGACGTCTCATTGTTAGTCATTATCTTTATGTTGATCTCACACACCATCCTTCCCTGTCAACAACACGTACAGTACCATTCAAAAGTTTGGACACACCTACTCACTCCAGGGTTTTTCTTTATTTGTACTGTTTTCTACAATGTAGAATAATAGTGAAGATATTAAAACTATGAAGTAACACAAATGGAATCATGTAGTAACCAAAAAAGTGTTAAACAAGGTAGGGGTGGTATAAAGAAGATAGCCCTATTTGTTAAAATACCAAGTCCATATTATGGCAAGAACAGCTCAAATAAGCAAAGAGAAATGACAGTCCATCATTATTTTAAGTCATCAAGAACTTTGAAAGTTTCTTCAAGTGTGGTCGCAAATACCATCAAGCGCTATGATGAAACTGGCTCTCATGAGGACCGCCACAGGAATGGAAGACCCAGTGTTACCTCTGTAGCAGAGGATAAGTTCATTAGAGTTAACTGCACCTCAGATTGCAGCCCAAATAAATGCTTCACAGAGTTCAAGTAACAGACACTGCGTGAATCAGGCCTTCATGGTCAAATTGCTGCAAAGAAACCACTACTAAAGGACACCAATAAGAAGAAGAGACTTGCTTGGGCCAAGAAACACGAGCAATGGACATTAGACCGGTGATAATCTGTCCTACGTAGAGTAGGTGAACGGATGATCTCCGCATGTGTGGTTCCCATCGTGAAGCATGGAGGAGGAGGTGTGATGGTGTGGGGGTGCTTTGCTGGTGACACTGTCTGTGATTTATTTAGAATTCAAGGCACATTTAACCAGCATGGCTACCACAGCATTCTGCAGCGATACGCCATCCCATCTGGTTTGCGCTTAGTGGGAATATCATTTGTTTTTCAACCGGACAATGACCCAAAACACACCTCCAGGCTGTGTAAGGGCTATTTGACCAAGGAGAGTGATGGAGTCCTGCATCAGATGACCTGGCCTCCACAATCACCCGACCTCAACTCAATTGAGATGGTTTGGGATGAGTTGGACCGCAGAGTGAAGGAAAAGCAGCCAACAAGTGCCTAGCATATGTGGGAACTCCTTCAAGACTGTTGGAAAAGTAATTCCTCGTGAAGCTGGTTGAGAGAATTCCAAGAGTGTGTAAAGCTGTCATCAAGACAAAATGTGGCTACTTTGAAGAATCTAAAATCTAAAATATATTTAGATTTGTTTTTGGTTACTACATGATTCCATATGTGTTATTTCATAGTGTTGATGTCTTCACTATTATTCTACAATGTAGAAAATAGTACAAATAAAGAAAAACCCTTGAATAAGTAGGTGTGTCCAAACTTTTGAATGGTACTGTATATGAACAAGACGTATAGCGGTAAATGCACAACAGCATAATGGTCTGGTAACAACTATTATCTTCACCTCTAATACTGTAACTATGATGTCTTCACCTCTAATACTGTAACTATGATGTCTTCACCTCTAATACTGTAACTATGATGTCTTCACCTCTAATACTGTAACTATGATGTCTTCACCACTAATACTGTAACTATGATGTCTTCACCTCTAATACTGTAACTATGATGTCTTCACCTCTAATACTGTAACTATGATGTCTTCACCTCTAATACTGTAACTATGATGTTTTTTACCTCTAATACTGTAACTATGATGTCTTCACCTCTAATACTGTAACTATGATGTCTTCACCTCTAATACTGTAACTATGATGTCTTCACCTCTAATACTGTAACTATGATGTCTTCACCTCTAATACTGTAACTATGATGTCTTCACCACTAATACTGTAACTATGATGTCTTCACCTCTAATACTGTAACTATGATGTCTTCACCTCTAATACTGTAACTATGATGTCTTCACCTCTAATACTGTAACTATGATGTCTTCACCTCTAATACTGTAACTATGATGTCTTCACCACTAATACTGTAACTATGATGTCTTCATCTCTAATACTGTAACTATGATGTCTTCATCTCTAATACTGTAACTATGATGTCTTCATCTCTAATACTGTAACTATGATGTCTTCATCTCTAATACTGTAACTATGATGTCCATGAGGTTTCTGAGTCATATTGCTATACAACATCATGACTCTTAACCATAACATGTTGCTCAATGTGTCTCTCCCTCATAGCCTCTCTGTCTGTGACCTTAACCTAACCCAGGTATTCAGTCTAACTCTGTATCCTCCTGTGTGTCTCTACAGAGTGCCCAGGGACTTCAGAGTAACAAGGACTCTCGAATCCTCTGGGTCAAGGACTCTGACCACATACTGACCACCGGCTTCGATCAGGTGACAACATTACTACATACACAGTTTTAAGTGTGTGTGTGATTTTGTTTGTGTGTGTGTGTGACATGATTGTATGTTCAGATGCATAGTTTTGTGTGTGTGTGTGTGTGTGTGTGTGTGTGTGTGTGTGTGTGTGCGCGCGCGCGTGTACGTGCGTGCGGGCTTGTGTTTGCCCATGTGTGTGTTATAAAGTGGATTTATTAAATTCTACATGATTGTATGTTCAGATGCGTGGTCGGGAGTTGAGACTGTGGGACAGCAGGAAGCTGGGATCCTCTCTGGGCTCTGCCAACCTGGGCACCTCCAACGGGTGAGTACACAGTGACCCTGCTGTTTGTCTGGCTGTATGTGTCTATGTATGTTGGGAGTGTGTATGTTGGGAGTGTGTGTGTTGGGAGTGTGTGTGTTGCGTGTGTGTGTGCGTGCGCACAGGCACTTGCAGGAGCAGGCCCCCCACCCAATTTGCCATGGATGAGAGCTGGACATCTATGATATGTAGTGTGTTCACAGTGTGCGTGTGTCTTCATGTTCAGTGTACATTTACTGTCCAGCCTGTTGTGGTATGTGCACAAACTGCACTTTAGCCTATGCCGGATGCGTGTGTGGCTTGGATCTAGGCCCCTACTTGTTCAAGGCTGCGTCCCAAATGGCACCCTATATTCCCTATGTAGTACACTACTTTTGACCAGAGCCCATAGCGCTCTATATGGAATAGAGTGCCATTTAGGACACACCCTTAGATGTCGGACCCCCCAGACTTATGACTGTACCTCTCTACATTCCAAGCATTTCCTGGTTCCTGTCCCAAACAGAGGAGCCCCTCTTCCTTTCCTCTGTCCTCTCAGAGACAAGTCTGTCTGTCTGGGCAGGGGACGGGGTGAGGGGTTATAGGTCATAGTAGCAGTGTGTGCACACGCACGCATGCTCACAAAAGAAAGCACACACACACACACACACACACACACACACTAGTATGATATGTCACTCGCTGGAGGAGCAGGGAAAGCCAGAATAGGAATGAACTGTTCCCCATGGTGTGATAAACACATACACATTGGCCCCCAGCCTCCCTCAATCCCTCCTCTGACCTCTCCAAATCCTCTGCTCCCTGCGTTTATTTTTCCAAACGCCGCTGCTGAGGACCGGAGGAGAGAGGGAGCGTGTCCGGGCTCCAGAGGCAGGGAGAGAGGGAACGAGGGAGGAGGAGGGAGGAGGGAGGGAGGAAGGAGGAGGGGTGCTAGAGTGCCTCTGTCACAGAGTTCTTCTGTATTACAGTAAGAGAGAGAGAGAGGTATTTGTGCTGCTTCGTTGCTGTGTTGTGCCACTGCTATGGTAGCAAGGGTATTGGTTCTGATCCTTGGTTCAGTTCTTCAGGACTGGAGTTTGTCTGGTGCCCCAGGCCCAACCTGTCACAAAGTAACTGTACTGTGGAGGTGGATGAGGGGTGTGTGCGCAAGCGTGCGGGTTTGTGTGTATATGGATGGGGTGAGTTTGAGATGTGTGAACTGTGAAGCACTTTTACAGGGACAGTTATAGCTGTGACATTGTTACAGTTTTTTTACTGGTTCAGAGGGCTAGCACACAACACAGAGAGACGTTCTCCATTCTCCTCAGAATGCCACTGTTTGGAATGTTCCTGCTCTGTGTTTTTGTGAGAGTCGTTTGGGAGTTTACACAGCAAGAGGTCTATCCATCTTTCCAGCCCCTCTCTTTCCGTCTCCCTCCCTCCCTCCTTTGCTCTCGCCCTCTCTCCGTTCCTCCCTCCATCCATTCTTCCATCCACCTCCCTCCCTCCCTCTCTCCCTACCTCCCTCCTCCTGCCATTCCCATTTAGCAACTCATCTCCAGTTCTCCTCCATTTGCTGTCAGTTTGAATGAAAAAGATATCAGCCTTCCTGTAAGCCTCTGGATGTCTGGAATCTCCTTGTGGTGGTCTGATGGTCTCCTCAGGTATTCACTGTAGAAATCAAATATATTTTCGGCTCTCCAAATCAGCTCTATAGTGAACACTCAAATTTCATAAAGTGGTATGCAAAATGTGTTTTGGTAAGTAAAATGTAGCCCTTTTTTTCCAAAGCTGTTTTGAGGGCTCTTAAACAGCGCTATAGTGTTTTAAGTAGTAGCCTGTAGCAGCCTACAGTGACCACAAGTGATGGACGTCAGCTCTTTTACTTACTCCTGGGCTTCTAAATATCACAATCAAATACTATTTCATAAGTTATTTTGGTATAAGCACATTTGTCTTTATTGAGGTGGCAAAAACCTGTTAGAAAAGGAGTTAGGAATGTGTTATTTTCCACTAAAACGCTGTTTCCCGGAGGTACTGAACACACAATCATTAACTGGGAGCTTGTTATGAGGTGTGTGTGTTTGTCTCCTAGTCTCTTCTTTAGGGCGAGGAATGTCTGTTTGCTCAGCCTCTGTTAACTGACTGTGTGGGTGTGGTGGGCCTAGGAGACTAGGAGAGCAACCACCTGTGTGAAGAATCTGTCATTGGTGTGAGGAGCTCTACTCCTTCTCATCTGGTTACAAGCTGCCACTGCACATTCTCTCTGTCTGTTCTCAATTCAATTCAATTCAATTGAAGGGCTTTATTGGCATGGGAAACGTATGTTAACATTGCCAAAGCAAGTGAAGTAGATAGTAAACAAAAGTGAAATAAACAATAAATATTAACAGTAAACATTACAGTTCTCTCACTCTCTCTCTCTTTCTCTCTCTCTCTCCACACATTCTGACTGTCTGTTCTCTCTCTCTCTCTTTGTCAACACATTCTCACTGTCTATCTGACAGACATCAGAAACACCATCTCTTTATTTTAGTTTTTGTCCATAGGAAAAATGTCTATAACTGTTGCTAATACTTTTGATTGAACATAATTGAACATAATGGACTTAAGTCAGACATTTGGAATGGACATAATTGTAGCATCCCTTGACCCTTGACCTTTAGCTCAACTGACCTGCCATCTTGGAACAGCCCCACTCTTATTGCTTCAACATGTCCATTTATAGCCTAGCAGCTAGCCCAATAGCTTCCCAGTGATTTGACTGATGGTCATGGTTGAGTGCTCTCGTTTGTGGGAGGGGTCCAGTTGCTGTCTCAGTCAGTCGGCTGTCATTCCCAAGGCCACTCCCCCTCCAGATGCTACTAGCCCACACCTGATAGAAAACAGATACCCATATAGCCAATCAGTAGACTGGACAGACTGGCTTAGATGTCTTGTTTCTCTAGCTTTCTCTCTGTCTGTCTCAGTTTGTCTCTCTCTCTCTCGTTTTCTTTCTTTCTTTCTTTCTTTCTTTCTTTCTTTCTTTCTTTCTTTCTTTCTTTCTTTCTTTCTTTCTTTCTTTCTTTCTTTCTTTCTTTCTTTCTTTCTTTCTTTCTTTCTTTCTTTCTTTCTTTCTTTCTTTCTTTCTTTCTTTCTTTCTTTCTTTCTTTCTTTCTTTCTTTCTTTCTTTCTTTCTTTCTTTCTTTCTTTCTTTCTTTCTTTCTTTCTTTCTGCCTGCCTGCCTGCCTGCCTGCCTGCCTGCCTGCCTGCCTGCCTGCCCTGCCCTGCCCTGCCCTGCCCTGCCCTGCCCTGCCCTGCCCTGCCCTGCCCTGCCCTGCCCTGCCCTGCCCTGCCCTGCCCTGCCCTGCCCTGCCCTGCCCTGCATGTCTGTCTTTCTCTCTCTCTCTCAACCCCCCCTTCCCTTTCTCCATACATCTCACTCTCCATCCTCCTATTCCAGGCCTCTCTGTGCTCCCTGTCCAAACGTCTCTTTCAAACCTAATCTCCTATAAACATCCCCTATGACCCTCAAACTCAATTATGGACCTGGAAGCCAGTTCCACTGCGTTTTTTCATTGTTCCCCTCTAATCAGGGACTTATTTAGACCTGAGACACCAGGTGGGTGTAATTAATTATCAGCTAGAACAGAAAACCAGCAGGTTCCTGACCTCATAGGGTAAGAGTTGAATACCCCTGCCCTATGGCCTTCATGACTGTTTAAATGAGTTGTAGCTTGATGGCTACCAGTCCTCTCTCTTTTCTGTTCTCATGGTGTATAGTTTTCTGGGTCTAACTCCCCAACATGGCATCACTTCAGGTCTAACTCTCCAACATCGCACTTAAGGGCACAGCTCTGGTTCATGTTCAGTAGGCACCAAATGAAAGAAAACGGTACAAAACAGAATGAAAAAGGGAGGTACTATGTGAGCATGTCCAATAAGAAATGTATTTTTTTTTTTCAGGTTGCAAAAAGTTTTGCTACATTTGCCTTAATGAACACAACCCTGAGTCTGTAGGATGATGAACGTACTCTACCCAACCACACTACTGTGTTGATTCTGAAACCAATCCTGGAAACCAGAGTCAAATATCCTAACAGTGTATTTATTGGGCCTGAGATTCAGATAAAGAGGGATTTGTCCTTTATTTATTTTTACGACGACTGCTTTTCATTTAATGTACTGTGCTTAATGGGTGTAATCCAAGCATCGCGCTGGCTACTATCAGGTTGGCTGGGTTGTGTCACAGTTCGGTAGGACTGTTTGCTTTAGAAAATCATGGTGTAGACACTCTCTCTCTCTCTCTCCTCTCTTTCACTTCGCTTTCTCTCTCTCTTCTCTCTCTCCCTCTCTTTCACTTCGCTCTCTCTCTCTCTCTCTCTCTCTCCCTCTTTCACTTCGCTCTCTCTCTCTCTCTCTCTCTCTCTCTCTCCCTCTCTTTCACTTCGCTTTCTCTCTCTCTTTCTCTTTCTCTTTCTCTTTCTTTCTCTCTTTCTCTCTTTCACTTCTCTTTCTCTCTCTTTCACTTCTCTTTCTCTCTCTCTCTCTTTCTCTCTCTCGTTCTCTCTCTCTCTTGCTGCTACAGTTAAGCTAGCTTTTGGGGAATAGAACTTGGACGAGGAATGATGTGGGAAATTAGTTGGAGAAAAAGGAGATGGGTTGGTTTGTGGGTGATGAGCATGAGAGGGTTCTGGGTGTTTTTACTGCTAGAAGAAGGCAGCCATTAGAGCCATTTTCAAGTCAGTGTTCAGATTTCTATCAGGAGTGGAGCGTTTAGCATCGTGCTCTTGCTCTCTTCTTGTCCCCCTTTCTTTTCCCCTAAAGTTTCTCTCTCTCTCTCTCTCTTTTTCGCTCTCTTTGTCCATCTCTTTCTCTCTCTCTCTCTCTCTCTCTCTCTCTCTCTCTCTCTCTCTCTCTCTCTCTCTCTCTCTCTCTTGCTCTCTCTCTCTCTCTCTCTCTCTCTCTCTCTCTCTCTCTCTCTCTCTCTTTCCATAAAGGTAATTATAAGGACTTTAATAGGACCTTCTGGCCCGGTTGCAATCAGTGAATTTTACAATTGGACTCAATTACAACCAGCTTGTTCAGTAAAAACTGCATGGCGACGTCATGGTGATTACCTGGGCTAGCTGCGTTTCCCGTCAGCTTCCTGTTACACACACACACACACGCTGGGTTAGGGGATTGTTGGTACAGGGTTAACTAGGGTAGTGCTGTAATGATGCGTAGTGCCTGCACTATATATGAACTGGTAAATGTGCCATTCAGCTGACAGGGGGATCAGCGAGGGTCATTTGGTATGGATGCAGCATGACTGAACTGAATAAACACAGCCAGGATTTTAGATTTCTTAATTGTCTGCAGTCACTGGGAATGTTCTGCTCCTCTCGGCACACACACATATATCTTACCTACACATATGCACACGCACACACACACACACACACACACACACACACACAGACGGACGGAGACGGGCACACACACACACACACACACACACACACACACACACACACACACAGACGGACGGACGGAGACGGGCACACACACACACACACACGCACACACACACACACACACACACACACACACACACACACACACACACACACACACACACACACACACAGACGGACGGAGACGGGCACACACACACACACACACACACACACACACACACCACACACACACACACACACACACACCCACACACACACACACACACACACACACAGACGGACGGAGACGGGCACACACACACACACACACACACACACACACACACACACACACACACACCCACACACACACACACACACACACACACACACAGACGGACACACACACACACAGACGGACGGAGACGGGCACACACACACACACACACACACACACACACACACACACACACCCACACACACACACACACACACACACACACACACACCCACACACACACACACACACACAGACGGACGGAGACGGGCACACACACACACACACACACACACACACACACACACACACACACACACACACACACACACACACACACACACACACACACACACACACACACACACAGACACACACACACACACACACAGACGGAGACAGGGGCACAGACACACACACACACACACAGAGAGACAGAGGCTGTACCTGGAGAGCTGACCTGAGTGTTTTCTTAACCAAGTCACAGGTTATTTAAAGGCCTCTTCCTCCGAGGCAGCAGTGCTGAGAGACTTCTCTGTCAGAGCTGTATGTGTGTGTGGTGGGGGGTTTAAGTCTGGGTTTTGGAGGTGGGGGTCTCAGGCTGGGGTTTGGTTTAGTTGGTCTAAGTGTGATAGATGAAGGGGTCTTATAGAAGTGAGGGTCGGTGGTTGGTTGAAGGTTTGAGTTTGATTATGGGTCTAGTTGTGGCTTGGATGAAGGGGGTCTTATAGAAGTGAGGGTCGGTGGTTGGTTGAAGGTTTGGGTTTGATTATGGGTCTAGTTGTGGCTTGGATGAAGGGGGTCTTATAGAAGTCATTGTTGGGGGTGGGAGAAGTTGGAGTGGTGGTATTTTGGGCGGGGATGCCAGACCTATCCTGGCCAGCTTTGAGGTGACAACAATGGGACTAGCCCTCCTCCGGTTTGCACCTTTCCCCTCTTCCTGGCTCTGTGTGTGTGTGCCGGGGTCATTCCTGAGACCATGGCCCTAGTCGCTGTGTGTCTAATGTATGTTGGCCAGTGTCGTGCCTGAGACTGTGTGACTCTGTCTACAGTGTGTTTGTGTGAGCATCGTGTGTTATCCGGGGTCGGGCACCCGGTGTAATCGATCCAAACTCCCTTTAATCAGTCTGGATTGAGGCAGAGACCCTCTCTCTCTACCATAAAGGAGACCCTCTCTCTCTCTACCATAAAGGAGACCCTCTCTCTCTCTACAATAAAGGAGACCCTCTCTCTTTACCATAAAGGAGACCCTCTCTCTCTCTACCATAAAGGAGACCCTCTCTCTCTCTACCATAAAGGAGACCCTCTCTCTTTACCATAAAGGAGACCCTCTCTCTCTCTACCATAAAGGAGACCCTCTCTCTCTCTACAATAAAGGAGACCCTCTCTCTCTACCATAAAGGAGATAATCTCTCTCTCTACCATAAAGGAGACCCTCTCTCTCTCTACAATAAAGGAGACCCTCTCTCTTTACCATAAAGGAGACCCTCTCTCTCTCTACAATAAAGGAGACCCTCTCTCTCTCTACAATAAAGGAGACCCTCTCTCTCTCTACCATAAAGGAGACCATCTCTCTCTACCATAAAGGAGACCCTCTCTCTTTACCATAAAGGAGACCCTCTCTCTCTCTACCATAAAGGAGACCATCTCTCTCTACCATAAAGGAGATAATCTCTCTCTCTACCATAAAGGAGATCATCTCTCTCTCTACCATAAAGGAGACCCTCTCTCTTTCTACCATAAAGGAGACCATCTCTCTCTCTACCATAAAGGAGACCATCTCTCTCTCTACCATAAAGGAGAGAACAGTCCTCTCTCTACCATAAAGGAGACCCTCTCTCTCTCTACCATAAAGGAGACCCTCTCTCTCTCTACCATAAAGGAGAGAACAGTCATCTCTCTACCATAAAGGAGAGAACAGTCCTCTCTCTACCATAAAGGAGAGAACAGTCATCTCTCTACCATAAAGGAGAGAACAGTCCTCTCTCTACCATAAAGGAGAGAACAGTCCTCTCTCTACCATAAAGGAGACAACAGTCCTCCCTTCTTCCCCCTCGGCTCGAATGCTAAAATCAAACACAGATGAAGTGCTGCTCTGAGGATTAGGGACAGATGCTCCAAACAAGAGCAGTTATGGAACGAGGCAAGAAGTTGAGAAAAGGTTGTGTTTATGTTTGGCCTGTGTTGGCCCAACAGTAGTTTTATATTTTTTGGAGTTTGTTTTTTGGGGGAGTTTTTCTATTTTCTGTTAGCTAGTTTCTGGCTAGTGGAGAGGGGTTTACTCAGAAACTCACGGTCCAAAACTCACGGTTGTGGTCAAAAGGTTGGTGAGCAGACCGGGGCCGGTGAGCTCAAGGTTAGGTTTTATAAATCCCAGGTGGGGGGTTGGGAGACGTGACCACTCGCTCCGTCAGAGGAACCTGAACTCGAACGTGGTCCAGGCATTCTGACAGTTGAAATGCGGTCCGTGGAGTCTGCTAGTCATTTGGGATTTTAGCATACGCTCGGCTGGAGGGGTGGGTGGGGAGTTTAGGACAGGAATAGAGGAGAGGGAGGGAGGTTAGGGGGTTCTGAAATCCCCCTCATTTTTTAAAGACGTCGACTCAGTGTGGGTTTATGGGCTTTTCAGTGGAAACTCGTGTGCTGATCCTCGAACTACCCCAACCTCCCCACTGCAGTGTCCACCCCCCTCAACCTTCCTCCTCTCCCCATGTGCTAGACCAGGAGAGTGAAAAGTAAATTATTATTCCAGAGCTTGAGTAAGCCTTCAACATGCACACCTTTTCTTTTACCTGGCCACCTCTCCCTCCCTCCCTCCCTCCCTCCCTAACTCCCTCCCTCCCTCCCTCCCTAACTCCCTCCCTCCCTAACTCCCTCCCTAACTCCCTCCCTAACTCCCTTCCTCCCTAACTGCCTCCCTCCTCCTGAATTCAGGTTCTTTCTGGGATTTAAATTAAGTCTCTTTTAGAGAACCAGAGTAATGGAGTCTTTCACCGCCGTTATAAAAATAAAGAGGAAATATGCAACCTGGCGGCTGGCAGGGTTAAATCGCTAATATAATTCTCTGAGGGGTTTGATTTCATCCCGCAGGTATTTGCACAGCGTCCCTAGGATAAAGAAGGAGCTCTTTTGTGTGAACTTACCACAGAAGGAAAAATAAGAAAATGCCCCTCCTCCCTCCCTCCCTCCCCACATCCCTCCCTCCATCCCCACATCCCTCCCTCCCTCCATCCCTCCATCCCTCCTTTACCTTTGAGGCTATATTTTCTTTAATGGTTTGGATTATGATTCCTCACAGATGGTGCAGTTGGAAGCATTGGTCTCATGGCAGCTATTATCCTGACGTGGCAGTTTAAAATGGCTTAATGCCGTGAAGGTAATTGGTTATAAATGACTCACACACTGTCTGGATCTGGGAGGCTGCTCTGGGCTCTCCTAGCAGGTCTGTGTCTGTTTCTTACTGTCTGGATCTGGGAGGCTGCTCTGGGCTCTCCTAGCAGGTCTGTGTCTGTTTCTTACTGTCTGGATCTGGGAGGCTGCTCTGGGCTCTCCTAGCAGGTCTGTGTCTGTTTCTTACTGTCTGGATCTGGGAGGCTGCTCTGGGCTCTCCTAGCAGGTCTGTGTCTGTTTCTTACTGTCTGGATCTGGGAGGCTGCTCTGGGCTCTCCTAGCAGGTCTGTGTCTGTTTCTTACTGTCTGGATCTGGGAGGCTGCTCTGGGCTCTCCTAGCAGGTCTGTGTCTGTTTCTTACTGTCTGGTTCCTGGAGGCTGCTCTGAGCTCTCCTAGCAGGTCTGTGTCTTTCTTACTGGCTGGGGCCTGGTTGAACTCATACAGTAGAAATAATATATTTCTCTATTAGATTATCTGGTGATTGTATTTCTAGCTCCCGACTCCTCAGAGTTTCCCCAACATGGCTGACACAATTAATGATGGTCACCGTGGCACGCCACAATTCACTGGGGGAATCGGATAAAAGCAGTCAGACTGCTCCAAACTCTAATTCACATATAAGCGATTGTACTTAGTCATCCCATGTCTCTCCAATATAAATGAACCTTTAAACTCACAATCACTTTCAGGCACCGTGCCATACTAATGGAATAGGTATTTTCCATCCTCTCCTCTATCCCAAGTCCATTTCAGCACTCTCCTCTACTCTTTCCTCCCTCTTTCCTCTTTCTCTCTGCTTTCCTCCCTCTCTCCTCTTCTCTCCCCTGGGTGTGTATTCAGTATGCAGTAGCTGATCTGTGAGATAGATGTGAAGAGGAGGGTTGGCAGAGAACACAGGTTTAAAGTGAGAACAGCACCAGGTCCTTCTCCACAACACATGGACAAAACACAGACATACACACACAGACACACAGACAGACTTAACAGGCCAGCCCAATTATGTATCAGTGCAAGGGGAGACTTTATAGTTTAGACGGCACTGACTGCAGGGGTGATGGGGTCAAATCAAATCAAATCACATTTTATTTGTCACATACACGTGTTTTTAGCAGATGTAGCGAAATGCTTGTGCTTCTAGCTCCGACAGTGTAGTAATATCTAACAATTACACAACATATACCCGATATACACAAAAAAGTAAGGAATGGGATTTAAGAATATATACATATGTGGACAAGCAATGACAGAGCGGCATGGACTAAGATACAGTAGAATATTATAGAATAGAATGCAGTATATACATATGAGATGAGTAGTGCAAGATATGTAAACATTATTAAAGTGACTAGTGTCCCATTTCTTAAAGTGGCCAGTGATTTCAATAGGCAGCAGCAGCCTCTAATGTGCTAGTGATGGCTATTTAACAGTCTGATGGCCTTGAGATAGAAGCTGTTTTTCATTCTCTCGGTCCCATCTTTGATGCACCTGTACTGACCTCGCCTTCTGGATGATAGCGGGGTGAACAGGCAGTGGCTCTGGTGGTTGATGTCCTTGATGATCTTTTTGGCCTTCCTGTGACATCGGATGCTGTAGGTGTCTTGGAGGGCGGGTAGTTTGCCCCCGGTAATGCGTTTGGCAGACCGCACCACCCTCTGGAGAGCCCTGCGGTTGTGGGCGGTGCAGCTGCCGTACCAGGTGGTGATACAGCCCGACAGGATGCTCTCAATTGTGCATCTGTAAAAGTTTGTGAGGGTTTTAGGTGATAAGCCACATTTCTTCAGCCTCCTGAGGTTGAAGAGGCTCTGTTGCGCCTTCTTCACCACACTGTCTGCGTGGGTGGACCATTTCAGTTTGTCGGTGATGTGTACGCCAAGGAACTTGAAGCTTTCCACCTTCTCCACTGCGGTCCCGTCGATGTGGATAGGGAGGTGCACCCTCTGCTGTTTCCTGAAGTCCATGATCATCTCCTTTGTTTTGTTGATGTTGAGTGAGAGGTTATTTTCCTGGCACCACACTCCCAGAGCCCTCACCTCCTTCCTGTAGGCGGTCCCGTCATTGTTGGTAATCAAGCCTACTACTGTTGTGTCATCTGCAAACTTGATGATTGAGTTGGAGGCATGCTTGGCCACACAGTCATAGGTGAACAGGGAGTACAGGAGGGGGCTGAGCACGCACCCTTGTGGGGCCCCAGTGTTGAGGATCAGGGAAGTGGAGATGTTGTTTCCTACCTTCACCACCTGGGGGCGGCCCGTCAGGAAGTCCAGGACCCAGTTGCACAGGGCGGGGTTCAGACCCAGGGCCTTGAGCTTAATGATGAGCTTGGAGGGTACTATGGTGTTGAATGCTGAGCTATAGTCAATGAACAGCATTCTTACATACAGTGGGGAGAACAAGTATTTGATACACTGCCGATTTTGCAGGTTTTCCTACTTACAAAGCATGTAGAGGTCTGTAATTTTTATCATAGGTACACTTCAACTGTGAGAGATGAAAAAAATCCAGAAAATCACATTGTATGATTTTTAAGTAATTAATTTGCATTTTATTGCATGACATAAGTATTTGATCACCTACCAACCAGTAAGAATTCCGGCTCTCACAGACCTGTTAGTTTTTCTTTAAGAAGCCCTCCTGTTCTCCACTCATTACCTGTATTAACTGCACCTGTTTGAACTCGTTACCTGTATAAAAGACACATGTCCACACACTCAATCAAACAGACTCCAACCTCTCCACAATGGCCAAGACCAGAGAGCTGTGTAAGGACATCAGTGATAAAATTGTAGACCTGCACAAGGCTGGGATGGGCTACAGGACAATAGGCAAGCAGCTTGGTGAGAAGGCAACAACTGTTGGCGCAATTATTAGAAAATGGAAGAAGTTCAAGATGACGGTCAATCACCCTCGGTCTGGGGCTCCATGCAAGATCTCACCTCGTGGGGCATCAATGATCATGAGGAAGGTGAGGGATCAGCCCAGAACTACACAGCAGGACCTGGTCAATGACCTGAAGAGAGCTGGGACCACAGTCTCAAAGAAAACCATTAGTAACACACTACGCCGTCATGGATTAAAATCCTGCAGCGCACGCAAGGTCCCCCTGCTCAAGCCAGCGCATGTCCAGGCCCGTCTGAAGTTTGCCAATGACCATCTAGATGATCCAGAGGAGGAATGGGAGAAGGTCATGTGGTCTGATGAGACAAAAATAGAGCTTTTTGGTCTAAACTCAACTCGCCGTGTTTGGAGGAAGAAGAAGGATGAGTACAACCCCAAGAACACCATCCCAACCGTGAAGCATGGAGGTGGAAACATCATTCTTTGGGGATGCTTTTCTGCAAAGGGGACAGGACGACTGCACCGTATTGAGGGGAGGATGGATGGGGCCATGTATTGCGAGATCTTGGCCAACAACCTCCTTCCCTCAGTAAGAGCATTGAAGATGGGTCGTGGCTGGGTCTTCCAGCATGACAACGACCCGAAACACACAGCCAGGGCAACTAAGGAGTGGCTCCGTAAGAAGCATCTCAAGGTCCTGGAGTGGCCTAGCCAGTCTCCAGACCTGAACCCAATAGAAAATCTTTGGAGGGAGCTGAAAGTCCGTATTGCCCAGCGACAACCCCCGAAACCTGAAGGATCTGGAGAAGGTCTGTATGGAGGAGTGGGCCAAAATCCCTGCTGCAGTGTGTGCAAACCTGGTCAAGACCTACAGGAAACGTATGATCTCTGTAATTGCAAACAAAGGTTTCTGTACCAAATATTAAGTTCTGCTTTTTTTATGTATCAAATACTTATGTCATGCAATAAAATGCAAATTAATTACTTAAAAATCATACAATGCGATTTTCTGGATTTTTGTTTTAGATTCCGTCTCTCACAGTTGAAGTGTACCTATGATAATAATTACAGACCTCTACATGCTTTGTAAGTAGGAAAACCTGCAAAATCGGCAGTGTATCAAATACTTGTTCTCCCCACTGTAGGTATTCCTCTTGTCCAGATGGGATAGGGCAGTGTGCAGTGTGATGGCAATTGCATCGTCTGTGGATCTATTGGGGCGGTAAACAAATTGAAGTGGGTCTAGGGTGACAGGTAAGGTAGAGGTGATATGAAAGTATGAACAGATTGTGTGTGAGCTGGTGGAGGCCTGTATCTTTTTCTTCCCTGCCTTATCATCATTCAATCTCTCTTTCCTTCTCTCTCTCTCTCTCTCTCTCTATTTCTCTCTCTTTATCTTTCCTTCCTCTAAAGATGAAGCGGTTTCTGTTTCTACCCCTCTATACTCTCTCAATTGAATTTATTTGGAAATTTTTTACATTTTGGTCATTTAGCAGACACTCTTATCCAGAGCGACTTAGTCAGTTCATTTAACTTAGGTAGTGTATGTAAGACAGCCACAGGTACATTGGGTAAGTGTTGCCAAGGCATTAAAACCCTCGTTTTAGAAGTCAAAAGTATAATTGTACATCTGTACCAAAGTAGATTCTCTTTCACTCCTCCCCCCTTCCCTTCTATCTATCTATACACCTCCCTCCCCTCTCCTCCTCCCCCTCCCCCTTCCCTTCTATCTATACACCCCTCTCCCCTCTCCTTCCCCCTTTCCCTTCTATCTATACACCCCTCTCCCCTCTCCCCCCCCCCTTTCCCTTCTATCTATCTATACACCTCCCTCCCCTCCCCCTTTCTTACTTCTCAATGCCTCACTGTGTTGTAGTCATAACTGTCCCTTTCACCAGAGGCAGGAACTGTGGTGTGTGTGTGTGTGTGTGTGTGTGTGTGTGTGTGTGTGTGTGTGTGTGTGTGTGTGTGGGTGTGGAACTGCGGTGGCGTGGAGCTCCTGTTTTAAATGATGCCTTTTGGACGCCAGTCGCCTGTTGAATGGACGCCCTCTCTGCGGTCTCTGAAAAAAGCTAGGGAGATGGAGGGACATGTGTTTCCCATTACCATAGGGTTTCCTCTTCTGCCCTGCTCCCCTGCAGCTTGGGCCCTACTGCTGTCTCTCATAGTGCAGTCTGGAGCTGATGCTGAGTGGCAGGTTGTCAGTGTGCACTTCATAGACTCATCTGCAATAATACAGACTAATGCAAACACTCACACACATAAGTTAGGAATTGAAACGCACACACAGATGCACACACACACACAGACACACACACAGAGAGGGCGAGAGAGGGACAGAGACAGACAGAGTGTGTTTGAGGGTTTTAGGGTTGGTGGGACACTGTTTGAGACTACAGAGCAGCTGTACTGATTTACTCTGCTCTGGATTAAGACAACATACCGAATCCAGCCAACCGCTCGTGCTTCACCAAGCCCCCTTTCAACAAGAGACTAGGTAGACATTTGATAATGTGGTAACCATGCTCTGTCCTTTAGATGCAGCTTGATAAGACATTTGATAATGTGGTAACCATCCTCTGTCCTTTAGATCCAGCTTGATAAGACATTTGATGATGTGGTAACCATCCTCTGTCCTTTAGATCCAGCTTGATGTGACATTTGATAATGTGGTAACCATCCTCTGTCCTTTAGATCCAGCTTGATAAGACATTTGATGATGTGGTAACCATCCTCTGTCCTTTAGATCCAGCTTGATAAGACATTTGATGATGTGGTAACCATCCTCTGTCCTTTAGATCCAGCTTGATAAGACATTTGATGATGTGGTAACCATCCTCTGTCCTTTAGATCCAGCTTGATAAGACATTTGATCATGTGGTAACCATCCTCTGTCCTTTAGATGCAGCTTGATAAGACATTTGATAATGTGGTAACCATCCTCTGTCCTTTAGATCCAGCTTGATAAGACATTTGATAATGTGGTAACCATCCTCTGTCCTTTAGATCCAGCTTGATATGACATTTGATAATGTGGTAACCATCCTCTGTCCTTTAGATGCAGTGCCAATAGTGTTGCCATACTATTACTACTATAACCGTTCCAAGGTCTGCTTTTCTCCTGTGTGTATAATCAGTGGCTGTACCAAATGGCACCCTATCCCCTATATAGTGCACTACTTTTGACCAGGGGCCATTTGGGACATGCACGGTCTGTGTAACGTCCAGAGCACTCATCCACATCAGGTTTCCTTCTAACTCCTGTTAGAATGGCCCAAATTTCCCCTCTTTCTAAGTGAAGAGGCTGAGCACAGTTTTCCGACTGGCTCTTTTAATAAAGAGCACAGACACACAGATAGACCGACTGCCTCATCCCTCTGTTTCTCTCTTTTATCCCTCTCCTCATCTTTTCCAAACTATTGACCCATAGCTGGTCTCTTCATCTTTCCGTTGCTCAACATGCCGTAAGGGAAACTGTTCATTAACGAGCCTGCGTGATTCGCTGTTGACAGGTGGGCTGCCTGCGGGTCACGGTGATGTCACGTCCCATGTGGGCCATATTTCTCCAGCGAATCAGGAATCAGTGTCTCGACTGGAAACATGTCAGTGTCAGTGAGGCAGGGGTAATATGCTACGCTTAGTTAAATGGGAAAAGTGGTGTGTATGTGTGGGGGGAGAGTGTGTGTCGGAGTGTGTGTGTGTGTGTTTGGGGGGGTGGGTGGGGGTGGGGGGTGTCTGCCCACTGTGTAATTGGTCATTTGACTGGATGCTCCAGCACCATGCTGTCTTATCTATGTCCTGCAGGTGCCCCTCTCAGACTTCTGTCTCTGAGAGATCTGTGTGTGTGTGTGTCTGTGTGTGTGTGTGTGTGTGTGTGTGTGTGTGTGTGTGTGTGTGTGTGTGTGTGTGTGTGTGTGTGTGTGTGTATGTGTATGTGTATGTGTATGTGTATGTGTATGTGTGTGTGTGTGTGTGTGTGTGTGTGTGTGTGTGTGTGATGGTTTAGAAGAGAAAGGCAAAAAGCAATAGGAAGACAACAGTTCCTGTCTAGTTGGTCTCCATGGAAATGTTATGACAACAAAGCAGCTCTGCACCTGCTCTGGCTCCTTATTGCACTGCAACCGTGGAGGGGGTCACAGGTTGGCTTAGACCAGGACGAAAAGCTTCATCAAAATGTAATTGGCAGGAGCTGGAGGGGGATAGGAAATAATTCCCTCATTGTGGGAAGAAAGGAAGAGAATGAAAGAGAATGAAAGGGAAGAAAAGGTAGAGGAACAACCAACAGCCGCTTTGTGTCTGGCCTGCACTTGAGGCAGCTTGAGGATCTCAAGGGGCTTTCCTGTTGCTTCAAATTGATTTAAATGAAGTCCCCTGCATGGCTGTTTGCATTCAGGAAGGTCAGTTAGTCAGTGTTGTTGTTAGGGTCACTGTGTCAGCCTGGGGGGTTGAACATGCCTCATTCAACCCTTATTACAGCACTAGTCAGGTTATTACAGCAGCCAGTCAGGTAATAGAATGCACTGGGGTCCCTTTTAACCTCCAAATGTCATTAGGTTTGAGACATTACCAAAGGTGAATAAAAGATGAGGAAAGCAGAATGGAAACAGTAATGGTTGTTGATTCAGAGTAAAATGTTAAATTTTAGCACATTACTTTTTATTTTCAACACAAAGTACACTAAACACTCATTTAGAACACTAATTTACAATTTTAAATAACTTTAAAGTTAGGTAGCATAAACATAACCACATGTAACATATGGATAGTATACACATCAAGTCCCAATGCAAAGTTATACCTCACTTTTCTATTTTTCTAGTTATTGCATGAAACCGATCATTCTGAAGAATGCCAAAGTAATGTCTGAAAATGTTTTTCCGGGGTGTGATGTAATATGGAGGACCCGGCAAGCCAGCCTATTCCCTATAATGGAAACTCCAACAAAAATAACTTAAAATGTATAACTTCAAAATTAAACCAAATCTCTTGCACTCATGATTACTGGTTTAATTATATTTTTAGGCGGGAGTTTTCACCGGGACGAAGGAGAGTCAGTGAGAGAAATCCAATAGCTATATAGTGAGAAATATCCCAAATAGATAGATTCCAGATGTCAGTCAGCTAGCGTGCTAGCACTAAGCCAAGGTGGAAAAAGTTACAAAACTCCTGTAGCCTACTTCACAGATAACATGCTGAAAAGTTGACAAAACAATAAGGAGAACAGATGAGGTACTACACAATTAGAGCAAGCAGCTATGATTTTACCTTTCGTTATGAGCCCACGGCAAGAAGCCTGCCATGCTAATGGGTTCCCAATAGATAACACTGCCACAAAGTCAGTGAAGAGCATGAGGATACTAACGTTAGTAGGCCGTCATTGTAAATAATAATTTGTTATTAACTGACTTGCCTAGTTAAATAAAGGTTATATAAATACAGAATAAAAATGAATTTAAAAAAGTCAGCTTGAGCTAGCTACTGAGCTAGCATACGAACTCGGTAGCACAGAGTAGATTCTCCATATGACTTTGAGAAATAGTGCATTATGGGTAGATTAGAAGATATTTGTAAATAATGTAATAAATATGTAATAACCCAAAACATAACTATGTTTGTACTTATAGGTAACTAGATCGTACAACTAAGTTACTAAGTCTTTGACCACACTTTGTTGTTACTTTGGTGAGTAAAAACTCATGCTTCCTACCCTTTTAAAACTCAATTTGGGGAGCAAATTAGCAATGGTAAATAGACCCAGAGGGCGCATAGGGCACAGGTGTCCCTCACAAAGCAGCCCAAGCGTGGCTCAGCTGGAGGGGCCGCATTCCTGCAGGCAAGCTATGATGGTTCACTCACTGTCCACACACACTGGAAGAACGACCAGCATACACACGCATATTGCTGTCATGCACACACACACACACACACACACACACACACACACACACACATACACACACACACACATACACACACACACATACACACACACACACACACACACACACACACACACACACACACACACTCATCAAACAGTGTACCCACAGACACACTAACAATATCAACGTGTCTCAACTGGTCTGTCGTCTCTGTCAGTGTTTCAGAACACACTGTCACAGATTCTGCCGAGGCTGCCCCTCCTCCTTGCTCGGGCAGGCTGCAGCGTTCGTCGTCACCGGAATACTAGCTACTGCCGATCTATGGTCTATGTTTCTATGTTGCACCTGTTGTCTATGTCACACACCTGTTGCCCATTATTGTAATCACGCCTTCCCTATTTAACCCAGTGGCTCCCAATGTGTTTTGTGCGTGGTTGTTTTTCGTTTCGTGTGTCGTTGGTGAGCGGGTTAGTTCCTTCCTGTGTGGAGGTATTTCTGTCTTGTTTTCTTTACTCAAGTACGTTTCTTCGAGTTCTGTGTCCTGCGCCTGACTTCGATCCACCGCATTACACTGACACTCGTTACAGAACCACGCATCATCTATGGAGTCAGCAGGTACAGCCCGTCAGTCCGAATCGATGTAGGAACGATTTCAACGACAGGAGACTATCATCCAGGCGCTCGGCACCGCCATGGAGAGGGTGATGAATACTATGGACCGTTGGGAGAGAGGTGGCCTTCCCACACCTCCTCCAACCACTCTACCACCCATACCACAGTCCACCCCTTCTCCACCTGGGCCCAGTGGGATTCGGCTCTCGCTCCCGAGGGCATATGACGGTACACCAGCCGTGTGTCAGGGTTTCCTTCTCCAGGTAGAGCTCTACCTGGCAACCATTCACCCGGCGCCCTCGGGATACGAGAGCGTGTCCACCCTCATCTCCTGTCTGTCGGGGAAGGCGCTCGAGTGGGCCAACGCAGAGTGGGGAGGAATTGACGCTGCATCTGTCCGCTACGAGGATTTCACCCGCCGCGGTATTCGATCATCCACCGGAGGGGAGAGCGGCGGGCGAGCGTCTGTTCCACCTACGACAGGAGAGGAGGAGCGCCCAGGATTTTGCGCTGGAGTTCAGGACGTTGGCAGCCAGCGCCGGATGGAATGAGAGGGCCCTGATCGACCACTATCGGTGCAGCCTAAGGGAGGATGTTTGGCGGGAACTGGCCTGCAGGGATACCAATTTCAACCTGGACCAACTGGTGGAGATCTCCATCAGGCTGGATAACCTGTTGGAGACCCGCGGACATTCTGATCAGGGCCCATTCATTCCATCCCCCAGCACCTCCGAATCTACCCCCATGGAGCTCGGAGGTGCTGCGCTTAGGGAGACCAGGAGAGGGTACAGAGGGCTCTCAAGGGAAGGTCCAGTCAGTGCTCAGGGAGGTGTGTAGGGGTTTCCTTGGGGGCTACTACGGTGGAGAGTCCAAACCAGGTCTCCACAGTGCACATTACTTCTGAGTATGCCGATTTGGCTCTCGCCTTCAGTAAGAAGAGGGCGACTAAATTACCACCCCATCGTCCGGGGGATTGTGCGATAAATCTCCAGGTAGGCGCTGCACTTCCCCGGAGTCACGTGTATCCTCTGTCACAGGCGGAGAAGGCAGCTATGGAAACATGTGTCTCCGAATCTCTGAGAAAGGGATACATTCGGCATTCCACTTCACCTGGTGGGTTACGCCCGTGCATTGATTACCGTGGGCTTAATCAGATCACTGTCAAGTACAGCTATCCCTTACCTCTGATAGCATGTATGACGGAATCACTGCACGGGGCGCGCTTCTTCACGAAATTGGATCTCAGGAGTGCGTACAATCTGGTGCGTATTCGGGAGGGAGATAAGTGGAAGACGGCTTTCAGCACTACCTCAGGACACTATGAGTACCTCGTCATGCCATACGGGTTGATGAATGCTCCATCAGTCTTCCAAGCCTTTGTCGATGAGATTTTCAGGGATCTGCACGGACAGGGTGTAGTGGTGTATATTGATGACATTCTCATATACTCCGCTACACGGGCCGAGCATGTGTCCCTGGTGCGTAAAGTACTTGGACGACTGTTGAAGCATGACCTGTATGCCAAGGCGGAGAAAGGCCTGTTCTTTCAGGAGTCCATCTCCTTCCTAGGGTACCACATGTCTGCGTCTGGGGTGAAAATGGAAAGTGACCGCATTTCGGCCGTGCGTAATTGGCCGACTCCAATCACAGTGAAGGAGGTGCAGCAATTTTTGGGGTTTGCCAATTACTACCGGAGGTTTATCCGGGGCTTTGGTCAGGTAGCGGCTCCCATTACCTCGTTGCTGAAGGGGGGACCGGTGCGTCTGCGGTGGTCAGCTGAGGCGGACAGGGCGTTCAATCATCTGAAGAACCTGTTTACCTCGGCTCCAGTGCTGGCTCATCCGGATCCCTCCTTGGCCTTCACGGTTGAGGTGGACGCGTCGGAGGCTGGAATAGGTGCTGTACTTTCCCAGCGCTCAGGCACACCACCCAAGCTCCGCCCCTGTGCGTTCTTTTCTAAGAAGCTCAGTCCGGCGGAGCGCAACTATGATGTGGGGGACCGAGAGCTGTTGGCCGTGGTCCAAGCCCTGAAAGCGTAGAGACATTGGCTTGACGGGGCTAACCACCCTTTTCTCATTTTCACTGACCACTGCAATCTGGAGTACATCCGGGCGGCGAAGATGTCACGGATTCTGCCGAGGCTGCCCCTCCTCCTTGCTCGGGCAGGCTGCGGCGTTCGTCGTCACCGGAATACTAGCTACTGCCGATCTATGGTCTATGTTTCTATGTTGCACCTGTTGTCTATGTCACACACCTGTTGCCCATTATTGTAATCACGCCTTCCCTATTTAACCCAGTGGCTCCCAATGTGTTTTATGCGTGGTTGTTTTTCGTTTTGTGTGTCGTTGGTGAGCGGGTTAGTTCCTTCCTGTGTGAAGGTATTTCTGTGTTGTTTTATTTACTCATTTTCAGTAAAGTACGTTTCTTCGAGTTCTGTGTCCTGCGCCTGACTTCGATCCACCGCATTACACTGACACTCGTTACACACACAATTCAGAACACACAGACCATGTCACAACAACATACATAATCTTATAACAGTAGAAGGACGGGTTACATGGCTAGGAGTTGCAAAATTCCAGGAACTTTCAATAAATAAAGGGAATAAGCAGGAAATCTGGTATCTCCAACCAGGATTTCTGGAAAACCAGGGAATTTATTGAAAGTTCACAGAATTGTGCAACCCTATACAGGGCATCTGAAGTTTACTCATCCATTGTGTGTGTGTGTGTGTGTGTACACTACTGTATGTGTGCTTGTATGAGATGAGCTAACAAGAATGTCCTCCATTTCTACCATGGATTTCCTCATAATGACTAAGTGGTTTATGGTGTGTGTGCGAATGTGTGCACACTCTCCTGCATTAGACTCCCCACATATGTCCTCCAGACTGTATTTGACAGGCTGTATTTGACGGGCTGTTTTTGACAGTATGGACAGGCTGTATTTGACAGTATGGACAGGCTGTATTTGACAGTATGGACAGGCTGTATTTGACAGTATGGACAGGCTGTATTTGACAGTATGGACAGGCTGTATTTGACAGGCTGTATTTGACAGTATGGACAGGCTGTATTTGACAGTATGGACAGGCTGTATTTGACAGTATGGACAGGCTGTATTTGACAGGCTGTATTTGACAGGCTGTATTTGACAGGCTGTATTTGACAGTATGGACAGGCTGTATTTGACAGGCTGTATTTGACAGGCTGTATTTGACAGTATGGACAGGCTGTATTTGACAGGCTGTATTTGACAGGCTGTATTTGACAGGCTGTATTTGACAGTATGGACAGGCTGTATTTGACAGTATGGACAGGCTTTATTTGACAGTATGGACGGGCTGTATTTGACAGTATGGACAGGCTGTATTTGACAGTATGGACAGGCTGTATTTGACAGTATGGACAGGCTGTATTTGACAGGCTGTATTTGACAGGCTGTCACCCTACTGGAATAGTCTCACGACTTCCACAAGTGTCTCTACTACCATATTTCATACAGCCAAACAGGACATCCCTGTCTCATCCCTGTCTCATCCCTGTCTCATCCCTGTCTCATCCCCTCTCCCTCTCTACTTGTCTTTTATCTGGCGGGCTCTGCCGGGGCCAGGGACCGCTAAATCACTCAGCCAGTGAGGTATGTGTCTCTGTAGGAGACAAGATTTTCTCATCCATTTCTTCTCCCAGTGTCGCTGATTTATTTGATTCCCATGTTAAGGCTCTGTCTTCTTAATGCTGATGATGTCATGGTCCATATTCAACAGTCTAGTTGTATTGCTGTGTTGTGGCTCACTGCTCTATGCTTATAATAGTGGTTTCTCTGTGTCTCTGTCGTGGGAAAACATGCTCTGCTCAGTGCTATTCTATTGTTTTCATGGCTCACTTAAAAAGGTTATATCTCATTGGGACTTCATTGGTTAAATAAAGGAGAAATAAATGAATAAAACTCCTCTTCCAATCTATTCCCTTCTATTCCGATGCATATACCTGAACCTGCCTCTCTCATCTCCTGTCTCTCTCTCCGTCCTCTATGTGAATGGGACCTTAACAACATAGAGGGCAGACGGCATGAAAAGACAACAGCTTAGACAAAGAGACTTAGACAAACATGTTTTGACCAGAGGAACACCTAGAGAGAAAAGGGCCCCTGTTCAGGAACATGTTTGAGGGGCCAGTTTGTTCTCAGAGGGACAAAGCTGGTGTGCTGTTGGGCCTTTCAGCCAGACAGTCTTGGGTGGTGTGACGGGGGAGAAGAGGGGACGGGAATGGGGGGGTGGGGGGGTCTTTTAGTAGCACTGAAGTGAAACCACAGGCAATTGATGGATGGACGAGGACACACACATGCTTCAGCTGAGCAGTGCTGCCTGGTTAAAGGTTGTGACTGTGAACTGGTGTTTGAATAGTGAGAGTGTGAGAGTGTGAGAGTGTGAGAG